>NW_017306771.1:1309266-1313683 GCF_000935625.1 Nanorana parkeri | reverse complement strand
GTATATGAGAGGGACTGCCATAAAAATAAAAACTGGAAGAAGAAGAAACCACTGTGTGAATTTAGCAAACTGTGGTTTCTCATGCAAGAGCCAAGAGCGTGGTTTACTAAAGGACTTGAGAAACTTTACACCATAAATTGTGTGGGTGTGAATATTCACTTAAATTATCTAATCATGGAAAAAGAAAATTTCTGTTCACTTTGAATACCCAATCATGGGCAGCTGAAATAAGTAAACAGGAATTTGCTCTTTACATGAAAGGTCAATTGAAGTCAATATTCACACAATTTATTGAGTACACATTTTAAACTCCTTTAGTAAATCAGCATCCAAATATCTTATTCCCCATTATACCAGATGATAGCTACTGTTTTGTATACCTTGCATGTCAGCATATTGCAATAGTAACACAATCTCCCAATGAAAGTTTAGGAGAAGCTTATTAATTTTTTTTTTATTCATGGGATTTACATTTTGTATACTTTCCGGGGCTGTGTCAAGGCTAATGGAGAAGATAAACCTTCATTAGTTCCACATGGGCAACAGTGCCTATAATCAATATAATCAGTACAATGAGACCACTCTTCCATGATAGGAAAGATTGGCAAAGTAATTATTTCTGCAAAGCCTTTTGGGCAGCCTTTTTCTCAACCTCCCGGGAGCATACTGGAGATTTTCAACCTGTGGAAGCCAGAGGTCACAGACTGTTAGGACTCCTGTTTGGTGCCACATTCCCTGCTGTTGGAAGAAATTTCTCATTCCCAAATGTGCTGTTTACATGACACCTCATAGCCGTCCATCATTTCTATCCATAGCTTCCTATGCTGGCAGACATCATCATGCTAGCTGCGGACTTAAAATCCACCATATCTGCCAGTATATGAGTCCTGAGCAGATCTACAGGTAATATCTAACAAAAAAAAAATATTATTTCCACAGACGTGTTAAGAATCTTGATGATGGGGGCAAGAGACAATGAAAGAGTTTGGGGTGTCAGAGACAATTTTGCCAAATCACCTGAGATCCACTGTACAGTGTGTCTTTAATTATCTATGCAGTTTCCCCCTCAATTACCTGTTTCTGTTGAAAGAATTACTTTGGACAGAAAATTAACTCATCACCTTTAATAGGAAAGAGGGGAAATACTATCTAGATCACTCCCCTATCACCTTTCAAAACAGGAGAGCCTTAAGACCACTCCCCTCCTTAGAGAGGTCACAAGTAGAGATGGCGCTTTGTAATTGACGGTTGAATACAATAAATGCCTATACAATTCTGTACTTCTAATGATGTCTCAACCTTTTCTTTTGAACTAGGCATTCCAGAATCTCATCTGGCAAATAAGGGTACAGCAATTTTTTATCACATTTACCTCCTCCTGCTGATTCCTTTGACTCCTAGGGTGACATCCTAGGGCTTACACAAGTCAGCAAGTCCCCATCACTACTATTAAGGGAAAACCAAGCCAACTGAGATAGAATTCACTAGCCTCCAGCATACATAGCAATTCTGGCTACTGAGAAAACAGATGATCAACAACCCTTTGGTGAGATGTCTCCTTTCATTCTTTCTCTCCTACTACATAGACTGTAAAATATGCACTTGACTCCTGATAACTACTTTTATAAAAACTACATTCTATCTACAGGTCATCTGCAAGACTGCATATCTCAGTGTACCCACAGACCTTCCTTTTACAACCAGGGTGCAATCACTTATCTTTTAGCTAATCTCTGGTATGGGTACTGTATGTACACCTTCCAACCCCTCACCTAATTTGAGATGAATAGGAGGGGGCTGAGGGAATATCCTGGAATAATCAACTTTGCCATTCAACACACAGATATGTTTATTTCCCTTTTCTACCACTTAATTTGACTTGCTTGCTGTGACCTGGAGAATGTGGTGGAAGGGACTACTAACATTTATTATTTTAAGCGCTTTTATAACTGATTGCATTGACAAAGAACTGACAAAGGCTTTAAAATTACCAGAAACGTCATTATGATAGCTTGACCCATCTCCTGTTCTATGGTCTATGGGCAAATATTACTTAAGCACCCTCTAAATGCTCTCTAAATATACCTCTCCTAAACAGCCCACTTATAATGGCTGAATGATTTGTATTGGTTAAAATCATCCCAGTTCATTGTGGTAGGCTGATGATTCCTGACCAATAGGCAACAGAACACAATAACATCTTCCCCTTCCCTAGCTTCCTAAGGGGTGACCCTTAGCCCATAAAGATGCTACCATCATCTAATGGGATTGTTTCAATCATCATACACTTTACTGATAAACAGAGCCATGTACTATGGTAATGGCTAATTTTGGCCATTTAAGTGCACCTCTAGAGAAGCCTTATTGATTGCATTAAACCACGCTTGTCTTCTTAGTTACAATTATTCAAGGCTTCAGGCTTCCTTTTTATTTCATATACCCTCTACCACAAAGTTAACCACATTTTGAACTAGAACACATTTTAAAATTGTATAAAATGACATATACATACTAATATAAGGCTAAAGTGCTAATACCATGAGCCCCAAAACCCCATAAACTCCTCCAATTAAAATTCCAATGATAATAGATATCAAACTTAAATTGTGCAAATCCACCATGCAATGTGATGTATTCCACTTATAGGAATTTAAAAGTCAATCCTTTTACATCACAATAAATGTCCTTTTCAAATTCTCCCAATACTGTGTAAAGTGAAACCTGTGCTCCACTCCATCAATCAGATGCTTCAGAGTGTTAATCCCAGGTGCTTCTATTCAATATTGCACTTACCGGAATCTTTAGACCACTATTAGATGGTCTAAAGGTGCTTAGCATGTAATCCTTAGGGTTCTAGATCTTCCCCTGTTTCAGACAGCACATGGCTACTTCATCCGCATAGCGATAGCTTTTATAGCTCTCTCACATCCCATAAATAGAGGAAAGATAGACGCCACATAGTGTAAAATCCTTATAAAACTTTAATCTGAAATTCTAAAAACACTTACATTAAAACTCAACAAGCAGTGCTGCATAAGACATTCCTAATACTCCTGCAGTATTCTCCGGTCAGTAATAGCCCGTTCCTATTCGTATGCTATTGTTCACCTCTCTGCCCAGAAGTTTCTCGAGATTAACGTGATGACATCAGTGTGCAATCTCCTCCCCGACGTGTTTCATCAGTATGAATTTTTCAAAAATTATTCACCCCACAATTGACTAAACACATTCTTTCAGCCTTTAATCCATCCCTTCATAATCATCCCTGCCCCCTCACTTCTTGAATGCCATTTCATGGTTATCCCCAAGGACCCAACAGTATGTGCTCATTACAGGCCTAACTCTCTCTGGAATGTGGACCTAACGATTTTTGCAAAAACTATTGTAAATAGACTACTCCTGCACATCCACAAATTCATTAGTTTAGATGAGGTGGGCTTCAGGCCAGGTAGAGAATCAAGATGAGTAACCGGATTCACCATCTAGCTGTCAACAAAACAAGACAACAGAGGTCTATGCTATCCACAGATGAGGAGAACATTTTTTAAGAGGGTAGCATGGGACTATATATGCATAACCTTTCTCCAAATTGGCCTTCTTCTCAACATGATGAACTAGAATAGCTCCCTAAATCAACAGCCCACAGCCTGAATAAAAAATAATGGCTTTTTATACAATCCTACTAAGGTAAACAATGGAACATGCCAGTGATTATTATTATACAGGATTTATATAGCACAGCACTTTACAATATAAGGAAGGCATTACAATCACAATACAATTCAAGACAACATGGTAGGGAGGGCCCTGCCCATGGGGGCTTACAATCTAAAAGGGAGGGGGAAATGATAGATGAGGAGGTAGCTGTGTGGGGATGAATTGTTTGAGAACGTGATGGTTGAGCGGTTAGGTTGAGGTGGGATAGGCTTTCCTGAAGAGATGAGTCTTTAGGGAATACCTAAAGACAGTCAAGGTGGAAGACAGATGGACAGTTTGGGGTAAAGAGTCCCAGAGGATGGGAGAAACTCTACAGAAGTCCTGGAGGTGAGCATGGGAGGAGTGGACAAGGGAGCTGGAAAGCAGGAGGTCTTGGGATGAGCGGAGCGGATGGTTATGGTGATACTTTGAGACAAGGTTTGAGATATAGCAGGGTGCAGAGTTGTGGATGGCTTTGTAAGTGATTGTTAATATTTTGAATTTTATCCATTGGGCGAGTGGAAGCCAGTGTAGGGATTGACAGAGGGGGGTTGCAGACAATGAACGGTTGGTTAGGTGAAGACTAGCAGCTGCATTCATGATAGACTGAGGGGGGGATAGCCTGTGTAGTGGCAGGCCAATGAGGAGGGAGATGCAATAGTCAAGACGAGATATAACAAGGGAGTGGATGAGTAATTTTGCAATTTCTTTGGTGAGGAAG
>NW_017306771.1:1296579-1308352 GCF_000935625.1 Nanorana parkeri | reverse complement strand
GCAGGCCAATCGGGAGGGAGATGCAATAGTCAAGACGAGATATAACAAGTGAGTGGATGAGTAATTTTGTGGTTTCTTTGGTGAGGAAGGGGTGTATTTTGGAGATGTTATGAAGGTGAAGGCGGCAGGTTTTGGATAGTGATTGTATGTGGGGAAGAAAGGTGAGGTCCGAGTCAAGGATGACACCTAGGACCTTGGCATGGGAGGAGGGTTGGATAGTTGTGTTAACAATCTCAAGGGAAAAGTTAGAGGAAGGTGCACGGGCAGGAGGAAATATCAAGAGCTCAGTTTTTGAAAGGTTGAGTTTTAGGAAGTGTTGCGACATCCAGACTGATATGTCAGTTAGTAGATTAGTGACACGCAAGGACACAGAGGGGGTGAGTTGTGGAGTAGAAATATATATTTGAGTGTCATCGTCATAGAGATGGTATTGGAAGCCATGCGAGGTTATTAACTGACCAAGGGAGGAGGTGTAGATAGAGAAGAGCTGGGGTCCAAGGGCAGGGCCTTGGGGGACCCCTACAGAAAGAGGAAGAGGAGCGGAGGAGTTAGAGCTGTAGGTGATGCTATAGTGATGCTCCCTATCCCCACTTACATTCATTTTAATTGTTTATCAGAACATTCAACTCCTTCCAGACCTTTAGGGAGTTCAGGTAAATGTGGGGAAGTATAGGACTGCATTCTTTGCTGATGATTTGCTATTTTTAATTTATGATCTACATAATACCATCTCCAACTTGCTTTTAGCATTCAAACAGTTCAGCTACATCTCCAACTTCCAAATTAGCTTTTCTAAATATCAATCCTGCCCAAAACACAGTGGCATCCCTGAAATGTTCTTTCCCTTTTAAGTAGTTCTCCAGAACCATAACATATCTAGGAGTGAAAATGACAAATAGCAGCAGCCATGATCCTGGTATAGCCATTTCAAGACTAGGATGTAGAGGTACTTCCCATGGTCCTGAAGTGGTTAAAAAAGATCTAAACCCCGCCAAAAGCACATATGATTGGTAATTGAGCAAGTAATTTTAATATTTTTTAAAACTTTGCAGCTGTGAAAGAATGCTTAGTGATCCTGCCATAAAGGTTCTTCCTTTTAAAGGTTGTCACAGCTGTGTCCCTGTCACTTAACTATGTTCCTGTGTTGGGGGGCAGGCAAAGTTGGGCACATTTAAATGCCTGCTGTTAGGCAGCACTCTTTTTCAGATATTAAAAAAGAATGGTTGGTTCTTTTGAAGATCAGTTCTTCATATGCAATAAATATGTGCAGTATGTTGGTCTATGCTGCAAAGGCATCTGCCCCTAATATATCAATGGTTAAATTCAAGCATCCCTAGACAGTCCCCAGTCCCCAGGGTTTTAAACCCCACAGAAATCTCCAGTCATCTAATCCTTCCTTCGTCCCCATTCACACCTAGGCTTCAGTATTCCATGTGTATTATTTGTGCTTTTTTGTGCATTTTTGTTAAAATTGACGCATGTTCATGTGTGTTTTGATGCTTTTGATCAGCTGGGTGTAAGGTGAGACATCTAATGAAAAGCAGTTCCATCCATGACATAAATTGCTGTTCCTGTTAACTGCTTGTTGGGAGTGTCATCATCAGAGAAGAGAGTATTTCATATTGTTGTCTGCTGGATTGTGATGATGGAGCCATCAAATCTGCATATGGTAGTAGCTGTAGTTATGTCTGTACTAGTTCTACAGCAGAGGAGAAAGCGGAGGCAACTATTCAGGGTCCATACGGTGATTGCAAACCAACAACAATGCAGTCAGTTCTGTGCCATGTATAACAATCTCAATGGGCATGAGGAGAAGTTTTTGTAATATACCCACATGTCCCTGAAAAGGTGAGTTCACACGCTCCCCTGTTTTTTGGAGTTTGTCAGCTTGTATGGGCATCAGTGATTCGATCTTGAGTGAGACGCATTCAAGCTAACAATCATGGAAGTTTATCAAAACTGGAGCAGATAGATTCTGGAGCAGTTGTCCATACCAACCAATCATTTTTTTTCTTTGGTAAATCAGGAAAATCGAGTGAAAGTGAAAAACTGTTCACCATGGGCAACTGCTCCACATGCTGTATGCCCTATTCTGCCCATTGACCCTCTGACATCCATCTTTTATTTTCCTACAGTTTTGAGGAGCTCCTGGGGATCCTGTCCATTCATCTTCAGTGACAGAACACCTTTTACCGTTACAGTATTCCAGTGGTGGAAAGACTCCTAATTACTTTGGGGTAAGTAGATTTCCCTATTATTCAATTTGTCAAAAACACAACATATGTCACCTACAGATCTTCCCTTTGCTATGTTTAATGGTGGGAGTGAATGTTGCCCACTCTGACCAGATTTCTGCACCTATTTTTGCCCAGGCATGGCTCCTCCTTCCAAGGCATAAATTAGAAAGAGTCCTCTATTTTGGCTCCCAGTATGCTTTTCAAAGAGGAGGAAGTCTACTGTGTAAAATTTGCATCAAAATGCGCATACAAAATGCAATGCAAACTGCCAACATAAGTTAGTGTACTTTTCCGTGTTCTGCTGCTTGCATTTTACTGCTAAGGTGTGAACAGGGGCCATTGAAAATAATGGGATTCCTTGTGCTGGGCATTTTGAAGCTAATTTTTAACTGCTAAAAAATACCTAGGTGTGAATGGGAACTTAAAGGCAATGGCTACCTTTGGAAGATAGGTGGATACATTTATTAAACAGGATTTGTCAAACATAAAAACTTTGACAAATATAAATGCTATAGTGATCAATGAACATTTCTCTTTTATTTCAAATACTTTAAAACAGATCAGTCAATAAATTATATAACTCATATGGGTTTCTTCATTTGTTCTTCATTGTGTGCACGGATCTATACATGCTTCCATAAAGACATCCATATGCATTAAGTTCCTGAAATAGAATAAAAGGGAAAATTGTCACAGTCGGAACATTTGTTTAATAACTAGCATAACAAAAAAAATGACATACAGGTGTTTTGGCTACATGAATTTCACACTTTCACTGGCTGATTTTTAAGATGGCTGCAGAAACAAAATGTCATGCTACGTTGACATTAGCAATATAACGTTACGCTTTAGGAGCTTTCTAATGGTTCACATCTGTGAAAAAGCAAAAGATGTGCTGGCTTGTTAAGATTCATTTTTAAGAGGAGTAAAACTACATAGAGCAACACAAGGCTTCCCAGGAGATTACAGAGGGCAGCCATATGAGATTACAGCATGCTTAAGAAATGTATTTATTTTTCAATGTTTTACATTGAGAGAGAAATGGAGTAATTGTTATTTTTTTTTAGATAATTATTCCTGTATGCTGTTATTTTTCTATACTCTTTAACCTTAACTATGACTAAGTTAGTCTGTTTGTTTCACTGTTTGTTTCAATTGTTCATGGAATTAACTATGTGTAATCTCAATCAACTATGGAATTAACTATGGGTAAAACAGTGCATTTCACATTAACATTGTTCTTTACTAATTTTGGAGTCCCGAGGCAGAAACGAGAATAGTACTGTGTCTACTACTACTACTACTAATAATAATAATAAAATAATAATCATAACAAAATATCTAAATACCTCCATAATAATATAAATCTTTCAAATTGCTCCTGGAACTACTGTATGACCAGTTGCAAAATAGAGAACTAGGGATACAGAAGTGATTAGTGATGATACTAATTTTTCGATTTGGCTGAAAAATCACATATATATGAACTAGGGGCATTGCCTAATTGCTTCAGAGGTTGTCCTGTTACTGGCATGATCCTTCATATTTGGTGGGATTGTCCTAAAAATAGGTGTTTCTGAATTGGGACTTAGCTGATAGTATATATAATGTTAGGTAGGAGTGTTTGCCGAAATCCTTGGGCAGCTCAATTCAAACTGTCAACTTTCATTTTCACAGCGGCTAAACAGGTTTTGACCAAAGCCTGAAAATTAGCTATCCCAAGTGTGCTACATGTTAAGCAAAATATGTCATGGTATTTGGTAAACTAACACATTGCTGTCATTCGGCATGATTCAGTGCATAATTTCCACAAGATCTAGAACTCCTTGATCACTTTTTATATGTCCCAGGAAGTGAAACAAATGCCCTCATTGCTCTGCTTGGAACCCTGCTGGTGGGATGGGTGGGTGGAATATCTCGGCTTATTTTCTGTTTGTTCTCTTCTTTTTCTTCTCCTCTTTGATATATTTCTGATTCTTAACTATTCAACTTCTTTTTTTTTCTTCTCTGGCACTTCAATTTTTGCTGATCTTCTGCTCTTTCCTTGTCCTTCTTTGCGCTTCTAGTCTGCCACTGTTGTTGCTACTTCAATGGAGGGTCTGATTCAAAGTCTCTATGTGTGTTTTTATGTAGGCCCATCATCCTATTGGCTATGCCAGATTTAGGGCCCTACCAACGGCTGCACCTTAGGTTGTTTCCTAGAGGTGATTAAAGCTTTGTTCTATATTTTATGGCTCTTGTATTTTGTAACCTTCAATAAAAACTATTGTATCCCCATGGCTAAAAGGGCTGACCAGCAACAGGTGTGTTTCTTAAGAATGATCATGTGTGAACCGGACTGAGCAAATTTCTGAGAAGTGAAACAAATGGCAACACAGGCAAAGTTCATGCAAGGTAAAATAAGCAGGATAAGCAACAAGCTAAATTAAAAAAATCCAAAAGTAGCAATAAGGGAATTGGTCTTGGTTTAATTTGCAGGCCTGTCATCAATATCATGGTAATTTCCATAAATTCCAAACTTTATTTCAAACGCTGAAGAAATCAATAGGGCAAATCTTTAAAATAAATTCTGGCTATTTATAAAGCTAATAGGTAAGCAGTTGTCAAACAAAGGAAATAGAAAGCTGGCAACAGTGAGAGGGGACATATACCAATTAAATTAAAAGAAATAAGAAATACTATTCTGCACCCTTTTTTGTGACAACAAGGATGACATGGGGAAAGCACCATTCCATTCAAAGACATGGTTGGGAGTTTATTTTTAGCTTTATGCGGTGCTACATGAACATACAGACATTGTCAGTGACACCATATTCTGCCATCTCATATTTTGCATGTGTCATTGTTTCTTTGCTGTTACATTATTGCTTGGTTTACTACAGCAAAAGCACCCCAATCTTACTCAAGCTTTTTTAGGTAGTTTTGTCTTCCACACTTATTTTTTTACTAGGAGTAACAGGCCAGAAGTGATCAGTGAAAGGAGTAGCCATAACAGGTCTAAAAGTCATAGAAAAGTATACTTGTCACCAAAAAATAAAACAAAACCCCCAACTTCGTATCAGTTGCCAAACAGTGGCAAAGCTGTTTTATAGTATAGTGTTTAAAAATGTATTTTTTTAATTAAAATTTCAAAACATTCCAAGAAATATATTACAGGCTTCATAAACAGTACTTAAACACTTGGAGTAGGCAGCATTTTCAAAATACCACAGCAATCAGATGTTCAGCTCAATCATTCAAATTATAATCATGTATAGACTCGACAAAATTTTTTTAAACACTTCTGGTAAACCACATTTTTTAAATGACACACAGCTTACAGTTTTTTTAGCCCAGAATTCCATGTGGAAATGTATATATTTCACAGAATAAAGGAATAAATAAGGTACAGACTCCCTGAACAGTATTTAAACACTTATTCAGCAAAACTGCAGGTACATTTGTTTTGTGTGAGTTAACTAGTTGTTGCGACAAAGGGGCAAAATTATTGTTTTTTTAATGTAATTTCTCTTCTGGTTGAATGCTCTTTAGTAGGTTCATTCATACAGAGCAGAGATAATGGGGAAAATACCATATTATGGTCACTAGATGGAGCTGAGGATCATAGGAAAAAAATACATGCTAGTAACAACATACAATTTAAGAGTAAATTGGAGCGAATTAACATATAAACATTGCTATTCCTGCAGTATCAATCATTACAGTATATGTTTATTCCCTCCAGTGGTGTTTTGAATTGTAACATTGTATCTCCTTACTAACATGTATTTGTTTCCTATGATCCCGAGCTCCATCTAGTGGCCTTAATTCTATAGTTTCCTTATTTACTTATATTTATTGAAGAACATTTGACCAGAAGAGAAATTACACAAAGAACATTTGTTTTTGCCCATTTCTCACAGCTGGTGAACCCACCCAGAATATATTTACATGCAGTTTCCCTTGGATGCATAAGATATGACATTTTGAAAACAATCGACCCCTTAGTGTAGGTCCAAACATTTCTATTTAAATGTATATATTTATCATAATAAAATAATAAATATTGTACATACACCATAAACCATAGACCTCTCTGCTGCTTTTGACACTGTTGACCACCCGCTGCTCCTCAAAAAACTCCACTCGCTTGGCCTACAAGACTCTGCTCTCTCATGGTTCTCCTCCTACTTATCTATGCGCTCCTTCAGCGTCACTTATAATTCTAAATCCTCCCCTCCTCTTTCTGTAGGGGTCCCCCAAGGCTCTGTCCTTGGACCCCTCCTCTTCTCCATCTACACCTCCTCCCTTGGTCAACTAATAACCTCACATGGCTTCCAATTCCATCTCTATGCCGATGACACTCAAATGTATCTTTCCACTCCACAACTCTCCCCCTCAGTGTCCTTGCGTGCCACTTAATCTATTAACTGACATATCAGCCTGGATGTCACAACATTTCTTAAAACTCAACCTTTCAAAAACTGAGCTCATGATATTTCCTCCACCACATGCACCTTACCCCAACATTTCAGTTGAGATTGATAACAAAACTATCTAAACCTCCCCTCATGCCAAGGTCCTAGGTGTCATCCTTGACTCGGACCTCACCTTTCTTCCCCACATCCAATCGCTATCCAAATCCTGCCGCCTTCACTTTCGTAACATCTCAAAAATACGCCCCTGCCTCACCAAAGAAACCGCAAAACTACTCATCCACTCCCTTGTTATCTCTCGTCTTGACTATTGCAACTCCCTCCTCATTGGCCTTCCACTACACAGGCTATGCCCCCTTCAGTATATCATGAATGCAGCTGCCAGACTCATTCACCTTACCAACCACTCAGTGTCTGCATCCCCCCTCTGCCAATCCCTACACTGGCTTCCACTCACCCAGAGGATAAAATTCTAAATATTAACAGTCACTTATCAAGCCATCCACAACTCCGCCCCCGGATATATCTTAGACCTTGTCTCAAAGTATCACCCCAACCGTCCCCTCCGCTCATCCATTGACCTCCTGCTTTCCAGCTTCCTTGTCCACTCCTCCCATACTCGTTTCCAGGATTTCTCTAGAGTCTCTCCCATCCTCTGGAACTCTTTACTAGACATGTGCACTGCCAAAAAATTTGTTTAGTTTAGTTTCGTTTTAAATTCGGATTTGTGTTATTTAGTTTTTCAGGATTCGGGTGTGAAAGTCAATTCGGAATTCGGATTCGGACGAAAATTCGGTAGCGTTAGTACGAACGTTTGTTTTCTGTTCTTATTCGTTTCTTATTCGTTTCTTATTCGTTTCGTTCGTTTGCAGCAAAAGTGACATTTGAGGGGGAAAAAATATTTTTCTCCTCTAATGTCACTTTGCTCCGACGAACGAAACGAATAAGAAACGAATAAGAACAGAAAACGAAACGAACGTTCGTACTAACGCTACCGAATTTCGGAAATGGAAATTCGGATTCGTTTGCATTCGTTATGTCTGTAATTCGGATACATCCGAATGTCCGAATTTCCGAAAATTCGTCCGAAACGAAACTAATCGCACATGTCTACTCTTTACCCCAACCTGTCCGTCTATCTCTCACCTTGACTGCCTTTAGGCGTTCCCTAAAGACTCATCTCTTCAAGGAAGCCTATCCCACCTCGACCTAACCATTGAACCTTCACATTCTCAAATAATTCATCCCCACACAGCTACCTCCTCATGTATCATTTCCCCCTCCTCTTTCAGATTGTAAGCCCTCAGGGGCAGGACCCTCCTTACCATCTTGTCTTGAATTGTATTGTAATGTCTTCCTTATATTGTAAAGTGCTGCACAAACTGTTGGCGCTATATAAATACTATTTAATAATAATAATAATAAACAGTATTTATATGCTTAGAGTAGAACACCTTTTTACAAAGACACACAGCTTTTCAACCCAAAAATCTCCACTAGATTGTATATATTTCACAGAATACAAAAAAAATACTGTACAGAGTCCATAAGCAATATTTAAACAGAATCAATGGGTCACATTTTCAAAATAACACTCATGGTGCAGCCTTTCAGCCCAAAAACCACAGAATGAAGGAATACATATTTTACAAATTCCTTAAACAGTATTTAAACACTTGGGGTAGGCTGCATTTTCAAAATAACACACCACATGCAACTTTTCAGGTAAGCCATGGAAACATTATGTGTGGCACCTTTACAGTGCTGGAGAACTGGAATAGGGCAGTAAAGGCAGCACAAGATGGTAATAGTGACAGGCTAGCAGTGGTGTAAGAAGTTGGTAATTAGGGATGGGCTCAATGTTTGAGTAGAACAACGGTTTGACTCAAATATTGCTAGTTCGTGTGTTTGGCCAACACCGCACAGTGCCTTGTGAGAGCCCTGATTGGGTAAAGCAATGCACCTGACCACAGATCAGTTGCAAGACTTTGCCCAATCTTGGCACAGTGCACTGTAAGAGCCATGATTGGGCAAAGTAATGATGACTTTGCCCAATCATGGCTCATAGCTAAGTCCCGGCCCCACACTATATAAGACTACTTACACTGCAGCCTTATGTAGTGTGTTGTTGGAGTTAAAGATAGATTGTAGTGTAGAACAGTGTAGTGTAGGGAAAGATAACTGGTGTCAGTGCTTTATACAGCATGTTAGTGCTATATACAGTACAGACTGTATACAGTACAATTGTCAGTGCTGTATTTTCTTTTTCTGTGTGTGTCAGTGGAATCACTGGTGTTCCTCCTTCTTTTTCGGTTCTTTTGCTTCCTCATTGATGTCCCCTCTTCCGTGTCACAGGTGTCCCCCCTTCTGCATCACAGATGTTCCCGTTTTTTATTTTTTCTTCTTTTTTTCATAATAAGCCATTATACAACAGTTTATAGTGCACCAAGCACCACATTCAATAAAGTATTGCGCCCAAGCACCAATTTCCCATCCCACATTCTCTAATACATTTTTATAATAAGCCCCACATCATGTCTGAAAGGCCAACAAGGAGACAGGTGTGCAACAGGTGCATATAATTTGAATTTTGTATGGCAGGGCACGTTCCTGTGCCCATCAAGAGTGACTGTGAGGGGTTACTGTGTGAAAGCACCGCCAACAATAAAGGCCCAATTTTAAAGCAATGTGGCCGGCTGGCTTTAAAGGTAAAATAAATTTAAATGTAGTTATTAGCATCAGCTGCAGAGGTTTTGTACTTACTTTTGATTGGTTCATTTCTATAAAAGTTAGCTGGTCAACTGTGTCAGGGGACAGGTAGATTCATCTCTTTGCACCAATTCACCCATTACACTGTATGCCTTCTCTGACCTCCCCTGCCCACTGCGGTTTTTGTCTCACAGGGATGGAGTGAACTTTGTACTTAACAGGCAGCACTCCATATAACAGGTTACATAAGCATTCCCGCTGTCTAACCTATCAGACGATCAGATTTATGGAGAAAAAGCTGTCGGCTTAAGACTTGAAGCTGACACCTTTTTTTCCATAATGGCAGGTGAGGAAGGGAATAGATTAAGTGAGTGATAATCTGTAATTGATGTTGGAATGTGTATTCCTAAGTAGGTGATATAGGACTGCATCTGTAATATGAACATATTTGCAGCTAGAGGAACGTGTAGGGGGTCAATGGAAAGTAAGTAGGATCTATCCCTTTTAACTAGTAGGCCTGAGAATTTGGCAAAGTCAGATAGATGGATCATGACATTCTGTAAGGAGAAGTTAGTGTCTGTGAGAAAAAGAGGGTGTCATCTGCACACATAGCAATTTTATCTTCCTGGGGGCCACGTTTAAAGCCAACTATATCTGCAGACTGCCGAAAATGTCTGTAGGGCAGGGGTGCCCATTAAGTAGATTGTGATCTACCAGTAGATCTCAAAGCTGATGCTGGTAGATCACGAAGGGTGTGAATGGCGTCCCCTTTATTCCATTTTGGTATATTTATTTAGCTGTGCACACATGATTACCTATAGTCTGAGTTTGCTGAGCCAAGCTCCCTGACACCTTTCTGGTGGATACTGGTGGTTTAAGTGCTTTATGTTCTCCAGCAGGAACACCAGAAAAATCATAAAGCTAATCTCCGGTAGCTCGTAATGCATGTGGTACCCAAATGAACGGTACATTTACCAAACTTTTCAGGTGCTACAATGCTGTTATTTACACATAGTGCTTATTTTGCGTTGATTCTAATTGAGGGTGACTCACTTCCTTATATCAATATTAAGAATGTATACAACCATTTGTAATTAATTTTTCATAGTGGTAAATAGCTTTAAGGTACCCATGGTGGTATATTTTCATAGACTGTTATATACTAGGCAGTTGCTATCTGAGTTGCCTCCTCGGATGAGTAACCACTCTAATTACTTATATGAAAGTACCGTGTTTCCCCGAAAGTAAGACATCCCCCGAAAATAAGACCTAGCGCTATCTTTTATTATGAGAAAGCTGTATGGATGTAGCTTTTTTACTTTGTGTTAATAACACTTATAGTTTTTTGTTTAAAATAAGCACTATGTGCAATGAACATCATTGTAGTGTAGCGCTTACCCCCGAAGGAGCCGCTGAATGATCGGGTCTTCTGTTTCACCTCTGTGACACACTTAGCATCTGAAAAGTCCTATTATTTCAACCTTGTATAAGCCATTTTTCAATTTCCCAGGGATGTGGTGTTGTGGTAGTCGTTGGTCCTGAATATTTATTAAGGTGAGTATTGCATCCAGGGATGCTTTCCTTCTGACTTAATCAGGAGTCTTATTTTATCATCTTTTTATAAATACATTTTCATAAATGTTATGTTATATAGCTGAGAATTCTACATGACCCATTTTTCTGTGAGTTTTCTGTTACTTTGTTAAAGAATGTTTACATGCTGACCCTTGGTTTAAGAAATGTAATGCTCAGAATTTGCAACAGGCAATTTTTGTGGGGTGGTGTGTTAGTGCTGGAAGTTTAAGTGGAAGAGGATGGAGTCCCCAGTCCCAAATCTTCTGTTACAATAAAAGCAGACATAAGTTATTGAGAAATGCCTGATCAGAAAATGAAAGATACAATGTTATATAGAAAGCATTCACAACATATTAAGAAAACGGACTGTAGCCCCTTTTAGGCACATTGATGCATACAGAGTATAGTGGGAAGACGTTTCTAACAGTGTTCCTTACATTGCTAGTCAGCTAGTGCAAAATATAGTTCTTTAATTGGTGTCAGTGTGTGTAAAAATAAGCTACCGTTGCCAACATTTTACAAGAATTAAAAGCAACATCTTGAAGGGATTGAGAAAATTGTGGTGTAGTGGGCTCAGCCAAAAAGTGAGCATGGTTAATATAGTAGGTGTTGCTTCACGGTATATGGCTTGTAGTGTGCTGATAGTTTGTAGTGATAATACACACCCCTCCCCCTTTCCCGCAGTGGTGTTCAGTAGTTTTACCTATATACCCACTGCCACAAAGCTCCCTTTGTCCCATGCTGCTGCCAGAGCTATATTTTATCTGCTAGGTAGGAAATCACTCTGCACAAAAAAACTATCTGCTGTCAGGAATGCTAAAGCCCCCCCCCCCCCCC
>NW_017306771.1:1284719-1296267 GCF_000935625.1 Nanorana parkeri | reverse complement strand
GTCAAACCCCCCCCCCCCCCCCTGGTTCTGCCACAGTTTGGCTTTAAATATGATGTTGTTCTTTTAGGCTGAAACATTGATTTGTAGTATATTGATTCGAGAAGAGAAAGCACCTAGCTGAAAACATCACAAAGTATAAATAAAGCTGTAAAATATTAAATAAACAAAGGTTGTAGGCATTTGTGAAGTCATTTTCTTGTCTTTAGAATAGATGCTTTATGATGTATATAATGTCATCAAGATACAGCTGGCCATTGAAGGGGTACCAGTTATGTCTTGGTCCCCTGATCTCATTTGCCCTACAATAGTTGTGCTCTTTTTACCCATGTGCATGCTATATTTATACATACATGGAAGTGGTTCTCTGTGTCGGGCATTAGCCACCAAGTAGGTTTCTACATCATAAAATAGATCTGGTGTTGCTACTTCCAATATTAGCAATAACAATAACTGCAGCTATCTTCCTCTCATTCTCCGAAATCAGAAACAAATATGTGTCATTTTACATATTTCAGGAACTACTCCACTGAAAGCTTGTATACATTAGCCTTATTGAAAAATATATATAATTTATATTTGTATTTGCCATTATTGCCAAAATAATATTTAATGGCTAGAATGTCTCTCTACAGTTTCTAGAGAAGGCTTGAATCCTTTCCATGAAACAAATAGCACAGAACATTATCTGCAACAGCTGCCTATCATTTTGTGACACGTATCAGAACATGAGCATTGGATAAGCAGGGAAAAAACAAAACTCTTATCTCAAACAAATAGATAGGGTCAAGGAGACAGAGTAACAGCTAACTGCCAAAGCTAAAGAGAAATGGACAAAATGAATTTGAGATGCATCTTTAATTGAGGTCCATTTAAAACCTAAGTTGACATTGATATGTTTTCCTTCTTATCAAATATTGCAGTCCCCTGGGAATACAAATCTGAGATATTGGCTGTTCGTTACCTTGGAGACAGTATTGTAGCTCAACAGTATTTCCTTAGGGGCTTACTAAAAACAAGATGGTACACTATTAGGAAGATTTTCCTATAAGTGATATTTCACATTTGCACCTTACATTTATATATGTGCAATCAAGCTCTGAAAAGAAATAATTTATTGTATTTTCTGCTGCACATTACAGTTGGTTTGCTGTCTATATTAGTATGTAAATTTACTGCTAATTTATTAATTTGTTGAGTAGATTTTTATCCAAGCTATGCTTATTTACTTGGATAAAGAAAAAGTAACATCATATATTATTAATAAAAAAGGAGCATTACATAATAATAAAATAATAATAATAATGATCCATAACCCTTTTGAGATGTAAAACAAAGGTCTTCTGGTTGTTATTTTAGATTGTCAGTTTTAAAACATTGACTGCAACATTCAGGTAATTACAAAGTAAGCTTCCATGCAAAAACAAACAACATTACCCTTTTATTTATCATATCTTAATTTTTATCTCACTTCTTTTAATATTAGATCTTTAGGAAAATTAGAAAAGACTGAAAATTTAAAAAAAATCAGAATAGGAAAATATGCAGAAGTTTAATCAAGTATAGTTTTTTGTTTCACCATGCTATTTAATTGTCTTCAGTTGATCTGCAGTGACAACTATTATCTTTGGAGATGGGATCACAAGTTATAGAAATTTAGTGGAGTATTTACTGGCTTCCCTCTTAAGTTCCCCTTCTAAGCAACTGTTTTATGCCAGTATTAAGAAACAGAACATCAAGCTTCACCTGGCAGAGACTGCTCTGCAAGGCTGACTGTTTAAAGCACATAATATATAAATAATGAGTAATCAATAAGTAATGAATCAGAAGGAATGAACTAGCCACCCTTGTACCAGTAAGACATGCAGTTTATTCTTCTACAAAAATCATTATACAGGTTTCAACATGTAGGGGACAAAAGTAAATGAGAATTTTCCATTACAGTTGGCCCAAATATAGTGGCTAATTGACTAAATTGGTTTATGCTGGCTTTGTTCACATCAAGAACAAGTTTAAAGGATTTTTTTTCATTTTTCAGAATCTGAGTGGGTATTTGAAATGAATGTGCAATGAAAACTGCTGTACTATTGCTTTTAACATTTACAAAAGGCAATGCAACAGGAACTTGCACAGAAGGTCACCGAAACATTTTCAGAAAAGTAAGCTACATGAGATAAGGCACACTTTGCAGGTGCCCAGACAAGACATTCTATGATTTACAAAATACTATAGGGTCTATTCACGGAGCTGCCGAAGGATCTAGCCTTAGCTTCGGCCGATCCTTTGGCTAGCTTCGGCCCCAGGACCCCTTCAGTTCAGTAGAACCGAAGGGGTGCTGTACGGGCTATTCACTATAGCCCGTACAGCTTCCAAACATGGCCGAGCGGCTCAGTCGAGCCAAACGCATATGCCTCGGCTGAGCCGCGCTAAAAGCCGAAGCTGGCCGAGCGGCCGGCCATTGGCCAGCCGACAGCCTGCTTCTGACAGCTGGGTGGAGCCAGCCATTATCTTACAGCTGGCTCCGGCCACTTGCAGAGAGATCAGCGTCCCTGCGTGCCAATAGGAATCTAGCAATGCATTCCAATGGGCAAAATTTTTTTTTTTCTATTCTGACACAGCTCCGTGTCAGAATAAAGAAAAAAAAGCAGTGTTTCTCTCCTGGGCGACCGGGAGTGGGAGGCTCCCAGAGCGCCCAAAAGGTTTATTTTTTTCGGGTTTTTTTACGGCATCAGAACCGCCGGACAATAGAAAACTGTTGGGCGGAGCTAGCTGTCATTGCTAGCTCCGCACAATCGTTTTCTATTTACTTTTTTAAAACTTTGTTAACAATTTTTCTGTTCTGCTCGATCCCTCTGAGGGACCGATGTACCTGCCTGAAGTGAATAGCCGAACAGTGTTCGGCTCACTTCACTTCAGGTCAGTCATTCATTAGGCTGCCTACGGCAGCTTACTTAATAGACCCCCTATGTTTATTAATAAATAATTAAAAACACATATGCACATAAAATTCCTATGATACAGCCTATAAAAAAGCTTCCAATCTTTCCTTTTCCCTAGTTCCCACCTGTTCAATATCTGTACAAATATACTTTGTCAGGATAGACATAGGGGTCTATTCACAGAGCTGCCGAAGGATCTAGCCATGGCTTCGGCTGATCCTTCGGCTAGCTTCGACCCCAGGACCCCTTTGGTTCAGTACGGGCTATTCACTATAGCCCGTACAGCTCCCGAAGTTGGCCAAGGGGCTCAGTCGAGCCGAAGGCATATGCTTGTGCTCGACTGAGCCGAGGTGAAAACCGAAGCTGGCAGAACGGCCGGCCGACTGCCTGCTACTGACTGCTGGGTGGAGCCAGCCGTCATCTCACGGCTGGCTCTGGCCACTTGCACAGACAGATCAGCGTCTCCAGACAGCTCAACTCTCCCGGATGCTTCGATTTGCAATAGCCAATAGCAAACTAGCTATTGCACCCGCCCACTGCTGCGGTCAATCACTAGAAGGGAACCTGAAGTTCTCCATCAGGTCCCCTTCTAGTGATTGACAGCAGCAGAGAGTGGGTGCAATAGCTAGTTTGCTATTGGTTATTGCAAAGTGAAATAGCCAATAGGAATATAGCTATGCATTCCCATGGTGGTTTTTTATTTCTATTTGTTTTATTCTGACAGCAGCAGAACCGCCCAGCCAATAGAAAACAGTTGGGTGGAGCTAGCTGTCACTGCTAGCCCCGCCCAATCATTTTCTATTTTATTTTTTCTACTTTTTTACTGTTTTTCTATTCTGCTCAGTACCACAGAGGTACTGAGCAGAATAGCAGAGCCGAATGCCTCTATTCACTCACTGCTGTTCGACATCTATGAGAATAGGCCGAACAGCAGCGAGTAGCCTGCCAGAGGTTCGGCTCAGCCGATCCAGATGTTGGATCGGCTGAGTCGAACTCCTTCTGCACTTTGGGTCGGCCGAACATGCTGAGCATGTTTGGCCTACCCGAAGCCAGGCGCAGCAAGCCTATGTACGGCTGATTTTAGTCGGTGTACGGCTGAAATCAGCCGTACAAGCCTGGAGTGAATAGCCGAACAGCGTTTGGCTCACTTCACTTCGGGGCAGTTATTCACACAGCTGGCTATGGCAGCTTTGTGAATAGACCCCCAAGCCTTATCATTATCACAGCTCATATATTTTGCTATATAGGTGGAGAAATAGAGTTCACAGACATCACAGTGCATTTCTCGAACATAGCTCTGCTTCTTCAGGAGAATGATAAAGGCTATACTAAATTGTTGATTTAAACTTTAGCAAAAGAGTGTGACTAATAGACTATTCCCTGGTTGAGCACAGGGACTCAGAAAGAGGGAGGAGGAAAAAACCTCTGGTACACCAGCACCAATGCACACTCTTGTAGTTCTTTTTAAATGAGTAATTTTGCCAAAAATCACTGATGTCCTCATAGATACCCATACATACAGGGAGTGTTTATACTGTATATTTTAGGGAGTGCACTGAGTGCATTTTGTAACATAATATACACAGCAACCAAGAAGGCAGTTATGGCAGTAATAATAATGGAATTCAGAGTTCTTCCATCTCAGTATCAATTACCAAATAGTGGCTATTTGCACAAGTAATGTATTGTGTCTATCTTGCCACCAGTAAATAGCCCTACAATATCTTCAATTCAAGGCAACTGTAGCAGTATGGAGGCTGTTATGTCAACAGTGGTTATTTTCATAAAAGTAAGTTATAATTAAAAGAAAGTGACATTCTCAAACATTAAATACAAATAAATCTCCCTGATGATGTTACATTCAGGTTTTTAAAAATATTTTTTTCCCAATAGAAAAAATGTGTATAGTAAAGAATTAGAGTAAAATCATATTTAACCTACAAATGTTTGCTTATTACAAAATTAAAAGAAAAAATAAGAAAGCCACTTTTGCAGATTTTTTATATGGATTCCACTGATCTGGAGAACATGCTTTTTATTACAGAGGAAGGTTACAAACAAAGACAGGGAGCACAAGCCAAGAGCAAAATTACATTTTGTAGCTTAGAAGAACAGAAGAACAGACAGAGCATAACTACAGTATTCCCCTTTCAAAATCGAAGTAATATTAGCATTGTCTGTAATTTCGTCTGAATGCAGGCCAATAAAAGAAAGCACAATTTCATTATATACAAGCTGTACAACAATTAAATTAATTTGTAGGGCAAAATGTCATTGCAAAAGATGTTGACTATAACAATAAATTCTTCTAAAGTATAATAGGTAAGGTAAAATACACTATTCAGTTTATTCATTAGATTCATGCTAGGAGAGACAGTGGATTTCTTTCTGCTTTATATAGTCACAAATTTGGGAAGATTTAAAAAAAAATTAATATATGATTATTAATTATTATCACTGTTATTTTAAACAAAATCAATCATACCAATATTAAAAATACAGCATTTTTCAAGCACATGCTGATTTTCTCTATTGAGTAAACACAAGAATACAAAATCAAATATATCTCACTCTGTGTCTAAAGTATAACTTTGGGGATGGCATAAACTGTTACTTAACTTGTATAATATAAGATTATATGCACCCAAAATGTTTTCAGAAACCTAGAGAAGCTAGATGTTGTTTCAGACATACTTCATTTCGAGCTATAGGCTATAGGCATTATGGTAAAGGCTAGAGATATAAACCATATCAGAACCATGTTAGGTTTTGTTTGCAATCTGTGTTGCATTGGGGTGATTTACCTTTACTTCTTGTCCTGTAGATGCAAGACACCTGTAGAAGAAAGTTAGGGAAATCCCCTTTTAGACATCTGTCAACAGGTATACCCATTGGACGATTTTCTCCCTATTTCTGTTCAGTCGGCAAATTTAACATTTTGGATTTCTCTGCATTTTCAATCCTGGTGACTAGTGTTTATTTGGGCAGAACAGCAGCTAATTAGCTAGCACTGATTTTTATTTCTAAGGAATGTATTATTGCCTGAATATTTAATATTGTGTCTTTGTATATGCTATATCATTTTTTTCACAACCCTCCACCTCATCCACTATTCTTTTAAGGAGCATGAAGCACTCTCAGCTCTACCTCCTGGCAAACCTGCACCCAATTCATCCTTTGTTATAAATATAAAAGTGTGCAACTAAAACCTCTGTTTTTAACCTCAGTAATTAGACAGTGTATTTTTTTGCTGGCTGGCTGGTGAGTGTGCTGGGAAATGTCTGTTTCCCCCCATAAACCCTTTGAAATAAAACCCCAAAATATACTAATAATGGTAGGTCAATGGGCTGCAAATAAAATGTATAATTGCTTGTAGAATTAAAGATGTTTTGGGGAAGAAAACAGTCCTATGCACTTTGAGATCACACAAAGCATATATATAAACAGATTATTCAAACATTTAATTGAATACAGGGCAATACAAATAGATATATCCTGCATGTATTTAAATGCTTGAAGCAAAAACAGACTCCTTGTCATGGTAAAATATTATTTACTTTATTGAATACCCAGCCTAACCAGCCCTATGTTTCATGTGATTTAATTTTCATCTTCATAAGGATTCTGCTGCCTCCAAATGGTTAATAAAAACATAATGGCATAAGACTGGAGTGTTTAAAATACTTTTGACATGCTTTATTCATAATGCCTTTTAATTGTACCTATTATGTTTTTGATGTTACAAACACATATGGACTAAACAGAGAAATCAAGACCTAATTGTAACTTAGAATGAGATTCAACATTACACAATGTCTACAGAATTAAGATTATTTCAGAATAAAAAAGAAGAAAATGAGCCCCTCATCACTATACACATCACACTTTACATGCAACTATAAATACTCACTGTCTTTTCCAATGCTACATTTTCATTTCAACAAATTACTTAGTATTACTCTTTTTTTACACAAAGTTGCTTACGTAATTCTGACATTGTCTATAGGCCTGTACACAGCAGCCATATCATAGCTTGGCATTAAACACAAAAAATGCCTAGGTAATGATTACCATTCAACAGAAGTGCTATCCAAATTCTAAAATGATATTAAGTTAAGAGCAAAAAGTTAGTTGATGCATTTTTCCTAAATGTGTATTTAAAACATTGTACTTATATTCTGGAGAATTTCACAGATGGTATTTTTCTAACTTCAAGAACGTCCAATTTTACAGAAGCCACCAATTTGGTGATACATTTAACAGTTACTAATCACACATTAATGGGGAACACAC
This sequence comes from Nanorana parkeri, assembly GCF_000935625.1. Taxonomy (NCBI): domain Eukaryota; kingdom Metazoa; phylum Chordata; class Amphibia; order Anura; family Dicroglossidae; genus Nanorana; species Nanorana parkeri. Next base: position 1,289,038 of record NW_017306771.1, on the reverse strand, counting down.
ATGTTTCCATATTTGTTATGTTAGAAGAGATTTAAAGGAATAAGAAATTACATTTGCCAGTTTCTATATGCTTTAAAATCTTAAATTTTCCCAAAAGATCAGTTGATTGTTGAATGTAAGTGTTTTATAAGTACTGTAAGCTATTAGGTTGGAAAGGAAGCCCCTTTCCTTTCAAATATTTCCACATTTTTATTGAAACGCTATACTTTTAGCTCGAATAACACCTTCTGAACCACAGGCTGAACTGTTAAACATATTATGTTGAAGAATCATGTAGCTTAAGTTTAAAATATCCAAGACAAGGAGACATAAGATCGTTATTTTGTAGCAAGTATTTTATATTCTTCAGTACTTTCCAAGATTACACAGCTTGATCGCTTTACTTATAGATGATTTGGGAAGAATACATTTCTCATTGAATATACATTGCTTACTAAGGCTTAATTAAAGCAAAACTCTAGGCCAGCTGTCACTAAATGGTGGACAGCAGTCACCAAGTCAGATATTTTAGCCTAGATTGTTCACTTCTATCTTCTCCAAACTCTTCACCCTTTTGTGAATAAACTGTGTAAGTGTCTTGTTAGAGGGGGGCCCTGGCAAGGTACCCTCCCCATGTGGAGGGCTGGCAATGTTCAGGAGGGGGGCACACGCTTGCAGCACCTCACTTTTCTGGACATCCAAGCTGCATGCTAAGATACTATAACTTTTGAGAGGGACCCCATGCCATATATTTTTGTTTTTATTTTCCTGGGGTCCGCTTTCAAAATCCATACCAGATCCTAAGGGATACGAAAAAAGGGTATACCCCACACCATTCTTTTCCTAAATACACAGAGCACATTTTTTTTCAACAATGTGTACTGTTCCTTTGCAAAAAAACCCAGCATAGTGCACCACTCAAAATCCATACCAAACCCTTATCCACTGGTATGAATTGTCAGGTGGACCCTAAATGTTTATTACAAACTGAATGAAGTTGGATGAGAAATGTTATTTAGTGGCAATAGCTTTTCTTTCTAAATGTCACTTTTACTGGAGTACAGTGTACTGGTGCATAATTTCATATGAATGTTTAGGCACCCCCAGACATGTGATTTAAAATAATTGTGTATTTTTAATGCTGCCCTTTAAGCCACATTAAAAAACCTGCTCCTTGCTGAATGGTATTTTTCTAAAGTGGAAAATGGTAAATTTTTCCCATGCTAGTGCCCAACTTGACAATACCACTTTCCAGCTCGTAAAAGAACAATCTAAAGGCAGCAGACTGAGGGTGATTGTCACTGGGGTTGGTTAACCTTGGGTGCTGTTTAGTGGTTGGGGTTTTCTTTTGAGCTTGGCGAATGTCCAGTAAACCAAACTTTGCTCAGTTCACTCATCACTACTAAAGAGTAGGGAACATTTACTTAATGTATAAGGTGAAGCTGTGTTCACTTCAATCATGAGTTGCTATATTAATTAAACAAAGATTCACCTTAGTCATTAGGTAAGTTAAGTTCTGAGTTAAGCAATCAAAAATCATATAAATGATAGGCTCCTAAAATCTGTGCTCTGCTAACCTGCAAACTGAGATGATCTGTTTCAGCACTTTGCAATGTTGTCATAAAACAGTTTGTAGGTATATTTATGCATATTACAGTTTATACACATATCTTTTAATTTAGTTTCCCTTCATCTCTTCCCTTAAACATTTTAAGCTTTGTAAAACAAGGAATTATACTGCTTCCTTGCTACACCTTGCTACACCACTTCTTGCCAGTGTTCTTGGTAATATACAGCCTCAAGGGTGGTTGTAGTATGACATAAATGTTAGAAATGACATTTTCCAGACTAATGGTCCCAGTGGAGTACCTGGGGGGAGGGGCTGGGGGTTAAGGCTAGGGATTATTTTTACAGCCAGCCACTGACCACCAATGCTGGAAGAGTTATTGTTACGTCCAGCCACTGATCACCAGTGCTGAGGAGGGGATATTTTTGCAGCCAGCCACTGAACATCAATGCTGTGAGTTATTTTTACAGCCTGCCTCTAACCACTAATGCTGGGGGGTTAATGTTACTGCAACTGACCACTAATGGAGGGGGGATTATCATGGCCTCTTACGCAGCTGGAGGAGGAGATACAACCAGTTCTAATGTAATTGTATTTCTTAAACATTGTTCAGATTGGAAAGGGGACAAGTGTGATGTGAACTGGATCCACCGGGGCATTTAACAGACAATTTATACTTGCAGCATTACTTCTTCTTTAAGCTAAACTGTAGCCATCTAAAAATGCCATGGGGGAGGATTCAAGAAAACACAATAGCCATTGTGTCTAAATGTAATGTTGCTGTAGATGAGAGATGTGGGCATACTGTTGCAATGCAATGTTCTAACTTCTGCACATAGTGGCCACAATATTCGGGTTTCCTGCATAGACAGTGAATAAGGAAAACTGCAAACTATTTCAAGCAATACAAAGCCTTCGCATTTGGTAATAAATCTGGAAATAAATACATTTACAACCAATACAACACAACCAATCAGAAACATAGATATAACTTTATGTTGTGGCTAAGTGTCAGCTGCCCATTGTCATCGGAGAGTATTGCAGAAAATGCCAGATAAGAATGCTGGAGATGAAAGAACATGTATGTCCAGTCCTATTCCTATTGTTTCATAAAACCATTTTTACTGTGACAGCAAGTTAAGGCATATCTCTTTAAAGGAGCCCCATTTGCAGAAATAAACATGGCAAGGGTTCCAATCCTTTCATGCTCTACCCAAAAAAAATTATGTGGCTGGAGATACATATTACCTTTTCTTATTAACCATTTTGCTGCCACAGACATAAGTACTATGTAGGTGGCAGTGTGCCCCTGTAAATGGCTTTACATCCACCCAATCACTTCCAGCAGCCGTGGTGCATGCCATCCCCCAACGCCCACCACCCAGCGCCATGTATCCCCTGCTCTGCTGCGTCACCTGTGGGCCCCGATAGTCATGGTGAGTGTGCTTGATTACCTTCACTGGGCTGCAAAGGTGACATTGCCTATGTTCTCCAGTCAGCTTTCAGTGACCCTGCACTTGTGTGTTCCCTGTGCTCTCCAGTCAGCTTCTAGCAAGCCAGCACTTTGTCTCCTGGTATCCTCATCCGCTGTCTGCTGAGTAGGGTAAACTTGGGGGTCACGACCTACGGTCAACACACAGTGAAACCTATATCTACCATCAGGAGCTCTGATGAACACTGGCTGGCCCTTAGATTCTGCACCATGGGGGATCCCACTCTACTTGTCTTTTGGCCTCGAACTCCCAGTTGCCTCTTATCCTGTCTGCTTTGGCTACTAGCTGCCCTTCCAGTTTCACAGCTTCAGTCCATGGTTGTATACTCTCCCTGCTCCTGGGGGGTGTTGGCCTACACTAATCACACCCCTCCAACCATCCAAGGTTCCCATAACTGTAGCTAGGGTACACATCTTTTAGTTTTTGATGTATTCTGGTGATTAGGCAATGTCAAGGTGCCACACATAATGTTTCTGCTGCTGGTTTTCAGCTGCAAAATGAATAGTGTTTGCTGCAGGGTAAATCATGTCTACATCATGTCTTTACTGTATGAAATAAATACACTTTACAAAGTTTTTTTTAATTGCAGTGTGTACAATAATAATTCAATTTTTCTGTAAACAATTTAAACTTACATTTTTTCCATTATTATTATTATACAGGATTTATATAGTGCCAACAATTTGCGCAGCGCTTTACAATATAGGGAAGACATTACAATCACAATACAAATCAAGACAGGATGGTAAGGAGGGCCCTGCCCCTGAGGGCTTACAATCTAAAAGGGAGGGGAAGTGATACATGAGAAGGGAGCTGTGTGGGGATGAATTGTTTGAGAGCGTGATGGTTGGTTTGAAAAAGTCAAAGACTGACGAAACGCGTCAAGGGGACCCGCTGCTTCCTTCCTGACATACCGGATAAACCTTCAAAGGCTGGGCGCCGTTTACACCCACATGCGATTTTTACTCAAACCATTTCGTAAGTGTAATCATTTATATTTGGAATAAAGGACTTTCGTGACTACACTTAGATCTGCTTTCTCTCTAGTGTCCTTTTTCCTGTCTTCCTCGCTCGGCTGGGCTGCTCCTGGAGGGCGTTTGACACCGGCATCAGAACCGTATGCTGACCGTTTGGAGGAGAGAGAGAAATATAAAGAATTTTTGAGGACTTATGGATTGAAGACAAAGTAATAGACACTTTTTTCTTTGTTATTTTTTGGGTTCCCTTTCTTTTGGTTTTCATTCATTTTTCTCCTCTGAGTGAAAGAGTTAAATGCCTTG
>NW_017306771.1:1278890-1282509 GCF_000935625.1 Nanorana parkeri | reverse complement strand
TTTGAAAAAGTCAAAGACTGACGAAACGCGTCAAGGGGACCCGCTGCTTCCTTCCTGACATACCGGATAAACCTTCAAAGGCTGGGCGCCGTTTACACCCACATGCGATTTTTACTCAAACCATTTCGTAAGTGTAATCATTTATATTTGGAATAAAGGACTTTCGTGACTACACTTAGATCTGCTTTCTCTCTTGTGTCCTTTTTCCTGTCTTCCTCGCTCGGCTGGGCTGCTCCTGGAGGGCGTTTGACACCGGCATCAGAACCGTATGCTGACCGTTTGGAGGAGAGAGAGAAATATAAAGAATTTTTGAGGACTTATGGATTGAAGACAAAGTAATAGACACTTTTTTCTTTATTATTTTTTGGGTTCCCTTTCTTTTGGTTTTCATTCATTTTTCTCCTCTGAGTGAAAGAGTTAAATGCCTTGGTGATTGAAAGAATCTTTTGCGTAACCCTAATCCATGTCTTATATGGAGACATTGCTTTTCTTTTTCCTTTTTTGTTTTTTCGTTTTGGGGCGATGATAAATGGTTTTATGTGAGCTATTTTTTGTATAGCTGTGTAATTATAATCAACCAATCGAATGATGAGATCAACCTGTTGAATCTGAATGTATATGTAATCCCTACAGACGTGGGATTGAGCGTTTAATCACAGAATACTGTTTTATTATCACATTTTTAATATCACATTGAAATATTGAACAGAACAAAGACACAGTTTACTAATTATAATAATTTATTTATTTATTATACATATTTTACACTAATTTATGAATCTTTATTCATTCATTTATTCATCAATTTTTTTTTTTCACTTGAATATAAATAGCAAGATGACACAGTAAGAACATTGCTCACTACCAAGAGCAACATAATTGCTCACATTGATCACGGTTATACACATTGTTGCAGCTGGTGTTTTCACATAGTTTTTCCAGCGCAACTAAATTGGTTAAAGTGATGGTTGAGCGGTTAGATTGAGGTGGGTTAGGCTTCACCCAAAGAGATGAGTCTTTAGGGAATGCCTAAAGGCAGTCAAGGTGGGCGACAGATGGACAGGTTGGGGTAAAGAATTCCAGAGGATGGGAGAGACTCTAGAGAAGTCCTGGAGGCGAGCATTGGAGAAGTTGACAAGGGAGCTGGAAAGCAGGAGGTCTTGGGATGAGCGGAGCCGACGGTTATGGTGATACTTTGAGACCAGGTTTGAGATGTATCTGGGGTGTAGTTGTGGATGGCTTTGCAACTGATTGTTTTGGGGTTTTTTTAAGAATACATTTTTATTTGTTTCATTTCACATACAATTCCATAAATTACATAATAATATCAATAACCTCTACATATATGGCTATTTCATATCTAAAATGTCTTGATTTCTTCTTAATTACAGGTGAAAAATAAGTCATAAGCAACTGATTGTTAATATTTTGAATTGTATCCTTTGGGCGAGTGGAAGCCAGTGCAGGGATTGACAGAGGGGGTTTGCAGACACTGAGCGGTTGGTTAGGTGAATGAGTCTGGCAGCTGCATTCATGATAGACTGAAGTGGGGGTAGCCTGTGTAGTGGAAGGCCAATGAGGAGGGAGTTGCAATAGTCAAGAAGAGATATAACAAGGGAGTGGATGAGTAATTTTGTGGTTTCTTTGGCGAGGAAGGGGCATATTTTGGAGATGTTACGAAGGTGAAGGCGGCAGGATTTGGATAGAGATTGGATGTGGGGAAGAAAGGTGAGGTCCGAGTCAAGGATGACACAATCTCAAGGGAAAAGTTGGGGGAAGGTGCACAGGCAGCAGAATATATCAAGAGCTCAGTTTTTGAAAGATTGAGTTTTAAGAAGTGTTGCGACATCCAGACGGATATGTCTGATAGTAGATTAGTGACATGAGAGGACACAGAGGGGGTGAGTTGTAGAGTAGAAAGATAGATTTGAGTGTCATCAGCATAGAGAAGGTATTGGAAGCCAGGTGAGGCTATTAACTGACCAAGGGGGGTGGTGTAGATAGAGAAGAGGAGGGGTCCAAGGACAGGGCCTTTGGGGACACCTACAGAAAGAGGAAGATGAGGGGAGGAGTTAGAATTGTAGGTGACACTAAAGAAGCGCTTAGATAGAACCACGAGAGATCAGAGTTTTGAAGCCCAAGTGACTGGAGTTTTTTGAGGAGGAGCAGGTGGTCAACAGTGTCAAAAGCAGCAGAAAGATCTAATAGCAAGAGTAGGGAATAGTGGCCTTTGCTTTTAGCAATGAGTAGGTCATTAGTGAGTTTTAGGAGGGCGGTTTCAGTGGAGTGTAGGGGGCTTATCCTTTGGGCGAGTGGAAGCCAGTGCAGGGATTGACAGAGGGGGTTTGCAGACACTGAGCGGTTGGTTAGGTGAATGAGTCTGGCAGCTGCATTCATGATAGACTGAAGTGGGGGTAGCCTGTGTAGTGGAAGGCCAATGAGGAGGGAGTTGCAATAGTCAAGAAGAGATATAACAAGGGAGTGGATGAGTAATTTTGTGGTTTCTTTGGCGAGGAAGGGGCATATTTTGGAGATGTTACGAAGGTGAAGGCGGCAGGATTTGGATAGAGATTGGATGTGGGGAAGAAAGGTGAGGTCCGAGTCAAGGATGACACAATCTCAAGGGAAAAGTTGGGGGAAGGTGCACAGGCAGCAGAATATATCAAGAGCTCAGTTTTTGAAAGATTGAGTTTTAAGAAGTGTTGCGACATCCAGACGGATATGTCTGATAGTAGATTAGTGACATGAGAGGACACAGAGGGGGTGAGTTGTAGAGTAGAAAGATAGATTTGAGTGTCATCAGCATAGAGAAGGTATTGGAAGCCAGGTGAGGCTATTAACTGACCAAGGGGGGTGGTGTAGATAGAGAAGAGGAGGGGTCCAAGGACAGGGCCTTTGGGGACACCTACAGAAAGAGGAAGATGAGGGGAGGAGTTAGAATTGTAGGTGACACTAAAGAAGCGCTTAGATAGAACCACGAGAGATCAGAGTTTTGAAGCCCAAGTGACTGGAGTTTTTTGAGGAGGAGCAGGTGGTCAACAGTGTCAAAAGCAGCAGAAAGATCTAATAGCAAGAGTAGGGAATAGTGGCCTTTGCTTTTAGCAATGAGTAGGTCATTAGTGAGTTTTAGGAGGGCGGTTTCAGTGGAGTGTAGGGGGCGAAAACCAGATTGTAAGGGGTCAAGAAGGTTGTGATCAGCGAGGTGGCGACTTAGGCGGCTGTGGATGAGGCGTTCTAGGAGTTTGGAGGTGATTGAGAGTAAGGAGATTGGTCTGAGATTATTGAGGTCGGTAGGGTCCATTGACGGTTTTTTGGGTATTGGGTTGACCAGGGCATGCTTCAGAGGGGAGGGAAAGATTCCAGTAGAGAGTGAGAGATTGAAAATGTGAGCAAGAGAGTCTAGGATAGAGCAAGAGGGTGACCGAAGTAGTGGTCAAAAGCTACACGATGGATGTGGTTTTGCCAATGAGGCCTACAAGAAATTATAGTAGTATTATGAATGTATATTGTAGCATATCACTTTGATTTTAATCTGAAAAATATACATTTAAATGTTTTTTGTTCTCCAAAGTTACATGAGTTATGGGGTTTAGTCAATGAGGCCTATAAACACTATAAA
>NW_017306771.1:1275809-1278771 GCF_000935625.1 Nanorana parkeri | reverse complement strand
ACTACATGTCCTGTGTGTAGCATATTACTTGTATTTTCATCTGAAAAAAACTACCAAAGCTAAACAAGGCATGTGGTTTAGCCAATGAACCTACAGGTAAGTGTAGAAATACTACTAGAATATTACCTTTATTGTAACCTGAAAAGTATAAACTGTATTTTTTTGTCCACCAAAGTTCATGGAGGGCAGTGATTTAGCCAAATATTTCTACAATAAACTGTAGAAATACTTAATATTATCTGTGTAGCATATTATTTAAATCTAAAACTATAAATTTTAAATAGTTTTGTACTCCAAAGCTAAATAATGGATTTAGTTTAGCTAATGAGGCCTACAAGAAATTATAGAAATACTATGGGGAATTTATCAAAACTGGAGTAGACAGAATCTGGAGCAGTTACCCATAGCAACCAGTTTATCTCTTAAGTTTATTCAGTTAAGATTTGAAAATGAAAGAGAGAAGCTGATTGGTTGCCATGCACTGATGCTCGAGTTTTGTCTGCTCCAGTTTTGATAAATTTATGCAATGAGTAGCATATTACTTCTATTTTATTCTAAAAATTTTAACTTAAGTTGTTTTTGTACTTTAAAGTTAAATGATGAACCTGGTTTATCCAATAAAGCTTACAACAAATTGTAAATTTACTACATATGTTGTGTGTATCATATTACTTCTATTTTATTCTAAAAAAATATAAACAAGTTGTTTTTGTCCTCCAAAGTTAAATGATGAACCTGGTTTATCCAATAAAGCCTACAACAAATTGTAAATTTACTACATATGCTGTGTATAGCATATTACGTCTATTTTAAACTAATAATATAACTTAACTTTTTTGTTTTTTCACAGCTAAATTAGGATGTGGTTTAGCCAATGAGGCCTATACAAATTTGTAGGAATACTAAAAATGCAGTGTGTTTTTTATTACTTTGATTTTAATCTGCAACATATAAACTTTGTCTTTTGTATTCCAATGCTAAATGATGGATGTGGTTTAGCCAATGAATCATATAAAAAGCTGTTGAAATAATGGTTATCCAGTGTGTACAATATTCCTTTCTTTTAACAGTGTAAAAATACACTCCAATGTGTATATTATGTGAAAACATTGGCATGTGTTGTGTCTCTTTCAAAATTTTGCCCTGTCAACTGCTCAAATGCTGACTATAGAGTTTTTACAATATCTCTGGCCTTTTTCTCATAAATATTACACGTTAAATTGTAATTCACAATAAAGCCTCCTCTCTCCTTTTTCAATTGCAGCCTGCTAAATCAGTTTACATGCTGTGCAGTAAGTCTGTGCAATATTTATGGCTGTTGTATTTAACATGATACACTCTAATTTTTATTTCACAATATAACCTCCCTTATCTCTCTCTCATATTGCAGCCTAGTAAAACTGCTTATAAAACATACAGCAAGTCTGTGCAATGCTTATGGCTGCTGTCTCTGAAATAAGGCAGTCTTATTTATTCTTGATAAAAACTGTCTTGTCTCTCCATCTTTCATTGTAACATAATCAAGGATAAATAATCTCAAGCAGCTGTGCTATATGTCTGGCTATTATAAATTAATTATGGCATAACAACTGACTCATCTCTGGAACATGACTTTTTTAGTTTTAAAGTGTTTTTATGTTAACATTTTATTTAATTTTGTAGATAATACAGTGTGGCACTGCACAAAAAGCAGATCACAAACTATGCAATGAACCTGTTTTGCCAACTAGTATGAAGCTAAGGGCTTTTACTTTTTTGGAAGTGTAAACCTTCTAATAGATTTGGAAGTCTGCAATTTCCATTTCCACTTTATTACATCTAATAAAAAAATTGGTGTCACAGCAAAAAAAAGTTAAAATGAATCAGCAGTTGTTGCAGCGCAACTTCTGCAACAACTGCTGCAACAACTGCTGTATGTAAGCCAAATAATACTGCATGAGTTAAAAATAAATACTCATGAAAGTTATTTTTTGCCAGAATGCATTGTCTCTGACACTGAACATGAGCATTATACTGTTCCATTACACTGCATGCTGCTTTAAAACACCTCCCAAGTATGTTATGTGATAAACAGTGTTTCTAAAAATGGTAATTCTCTCCCCACTGAACAGTATTTCTGTGTTATGTATTGGCATATGTTCTGACATCAATGTCAAGATCCCCATGCCATTTTCTGACAATACCTTGACCATTAGCCTTAAAAATAACCAGAAATATTTTCAAGATTGCCCAAATTTGATGACTACAAAGGGGTTCAAATTAACATTTGCAACTTATGATGGGCTCAATGAACGGCCCTCAAATCCAACTAAATGACTAGTAATACTTAGGGGTCTATTCACAAAGCTGCCGAAGGATCTGGCCATAGCTTCGGTCGATCCTTCGGCTAGCTTCGGCCCCAGGACCCCTTCGGTTCAGTAGAACCGAAGGGGTGCTGTACGGGCTATTTACAATAGCCCGTGCAACTCCCGAACGTAGCCGAGCGGCTATCAAGGCCCCCGATCAAGCCAAAGCTGGCCGAGCGGCCGGCCATTGGCCGACCGACAGCCTGCTTCTGACAGCTGGGCGGAGCCAGCCGTGATCTTACGGCTGGCTCCGGCCACTTTCAGAGAGATCAGCGTCCCTGGTTACCTGCTAACCAGGGACACTGATCTCCAAACAGCTAACTCTCCCTGGCGGCCCGGGAGTCTCCTGCTCCTGGCCGCCAAGGATAGAAACACTGCTGTGTCTTTATTTCTTTATTCTGACACGAGCGATGTCAGAATAGAAAAAAATTTTCCCCATTGAAAGGCATTGGGACATTACTATTGGCTATTTCAATTTGCAATAGCCAATAGTAAACTAGCATTGTACCCGCCCTCTGCGGCAGTTCCCCATCAGGTCCATCAGCAGAGGGCGGGTACAATGCTAGTTTACTATTGGCTATTGCAAATTGAAATAGCCAATAGTAATGTCCCAATGC
>NW_017306771.1:1248318-1275735 GCF_000935625.1 Nanorana parkeri | reverse complement strand
ACATGCTGCGCATGTTCGGCCGACCCGAAGCCATGCGAAGCGAGCCGATGTACGGCTGATTTCAGCCGTACCAGCCTGAAGTGAATAGCCGAACAGTGTTCAGGTCACTTCAATTCAGGTCGGTCATTCACTCGGCTGCCCTCGGCAGCTTAGTGAATAGACCCCTTAATTTAGTACCATCTTTTGGAATATTGTCAAAATAAATGCTAAAAATCAAGAAAAGAGATGTTATAATACTGACAAATACATGCTGTTATAACAACTTCTTGATCAACATTATATAAATGTCAATAAATCATTGCATTAACAATAATACAAAACAGTGTTCCTTCAGGTTGAAAGATTTTGCATTCAGGCTAAAAATCACATTTCTGAAATACCGTTGAATCTCCATTTCTGTATAAACCACACCTGCAATTTATCACTGGAAAAATACTTTTACCAAGTATTAAAGATTAAGAAGTTAAACCAGATTCGTATTTTTGTTTTGTGATAGAAAGCCACACAGGAGCAAAGTCATTTAAAACTAAAGATTGAACACCTGGAAAAATATAGAAATTCTATAAGTGATGACTTAAGGGCTCAACTGCACACTTCAGATTTATGTTACTTACTTTTTCTGTAAGAGCTAGAAGGTTGAGTAAAAATAATCAGCGCTGTTTAATTACATTTTTCTTATTGATTATTAAAATTATAGATTGTTATACTTTGTAATGCTGTGTGAATATGTGTGTGCTTGTGCAGCATATTTTGTTCAGTTCACAATTTTAGAACAGCGACAAGAGCACAAATTTTCTCAAATGTTACTTTGGACTCCTCATTCTCAAATGACTTAATGTTGGCTACTTTTCCTTGATAAATGGCAACCTTTGACTTTTTACTTTCTTTGGCAAAAGATCATTCTGCACAGTGGTATTTGGAATTGTCCCCCAGTTGAGCTTTATGAGGTGAAATTCTCTATCTTCCAAACTTAGGGGTCTAGTCACGAAGCAGCCAAAGGATCTAGCCACAGCTTTGGCCGATCCTTCTGCTAGCTTCGGCCCCAGGACCCCTTCAGTTCAGTTGAACTGAAGGGCTGCTGTACAGGCTATCCACTATAGCCCGTACAGCTCCCAAACTTGGCCAACAGGCCGACAGTCTGCTTGTGACAGCTGGGCAGATCTTACGGCTGGCTCCGGCCACTTGCAGAGAGATCAGTGTCCCTAGTTACCAGCTAACCAGGGACACTGATCTCCAGACAGCCTAACTCTCCCGGGCGCTCCTGGCCGCCAAGGAGAGAAATCAATTTATTTTTATTTTTTTCTATTCTGACACGGCAGAATAAAGAAAAAAATAGAAAAAGCAGTGTTTCTCTCCTTGTCGGCCGGGAGCGGGAGACTCCCGGAGCGCCCGGGAGAGTTTTTTTCTTTCTTTTTTTTTAAGGCAGCAGAACCACTGGCCAATAGAAAACAGTTGGGCGGAGCTAGCCGTCACTGCTAGCTCCGCACAATCATTTTCTATTTATTTTTTCTACTTTTTAAACAATTTTTCTGTTCTGCTTGCTACCACAGAGGGACCAAGCAGAACAGCCGAGCCGAATGCCACCCAGCGGTATTCGGCTATTCACTCACTGCTGTTCGGCAGCTATAAGAATAGACCGAACAGCAGCGAGTAGCCTGCCGGAGATTCGGCTTAGCTGATCCATATGTTGGATCGGCTGAGTCGAACTCCTTCTGCACTTCGGGTCGGCCAAACAAGCTGAGCATGTTCGGCTGACCCGAAGCCACCCGATGTATGGCTGATTTCAGCCTATATATGGCTGAAATCAGCCGTACGAGCCTGAAGTGAATAGCCGAACAGCGTTCGGCTCACTTCGCTTTAGGTCGGTCATTCACTCGGCTGCCTATGGCAGCTTAGTGAATAGACCCCTTAGTCTTCAAGAAGAACACCTCTAATGAACTTGCACAATTTCCTTGGTAACTAGAAGGGTTTTTTATTTAAAGTTGTGTTAAAATGTTCCCTGATTCTTTTTTAGACTGAACATTATGTTCAAGTGTTTAAAACTCAATGCACACTTCTGCAAATACAGTATGCTTAAAATGTATCTGGGGAAAAAATGAAAGTTGGAAAGAAAATAATTACATATATAAAAATAGGTTAAGAGAAAATAAAACAAATGGTAACATTGTATTTGGCTAAAAGGTACTTTAACCCTGTTTGATTTGGCATAAGTCTCCTAAATACATTACACAATAACATTTGGCTGTTTGTGTCTTGTAAATAAGAAGCAGTTTTCTAAATATATCAATATAGAAGGAAATGCATTATTATTATTAATATTATTACTATTCTGTTATTCATTTACATTTATGTATAAAGTAATACAATAAGTAGTCAGACCTACATTTCTTAGCCGAAGTCTGGGTAGTCCAAGCCATGTTTCTCACAACCAAGAGATAGGTAGAAGTCATCACTTTAAATGTACGTTTCAGTTTATTCAATTAGCTACTCAGATTTCTGACACATCACATACTGTATAAGTGAGGTATTCATGCCATTAACCATGAATGAACAAATACAGTGCTGCAGTCTGTTTGCAAATATTCAGTTATTCCCCCACTGGGTGCTGCCACCTTGACACTAGCATAGCATAAAGGAGGTGTTGCCAGGCTATGTAGAGCACTTAGATTTGGAGATGACAGAAAGTCAAATTTTGCATATCGGTAATAGTGCTGTTTAGTCTGCTTAGGCTGTATGTTGTGGAAAAAGTTGATGGAGTAGATTCTGAAGGTACTACTAGGTTTTGATTTGTGGGAAATGGAAAGGTTCAATTCAGTGTATTCACATCGTGTTGGTCCTGAAGCCATACATGTGGGAAATTGGTGCCTTGAGACAATACGATCTTGGACCTTTAGTAGCATATCATGTGTTAGAAGCAGGCTACTGCTGAGAAAATAATTTACTTAATCATCTGTTAAATTACATTTATGTATGTAAAGAAAAAAAAATACATTTATGTCCTTCATTAACATATAAGTGACCATTTATAATTTGAACATTTGAAGGAAAGTTTCGGAAAACAATATTGCTAATTGTTAGGCTTTATATGGCAAAAGAGACTGTTTAAAGTTAGGTATACACAGTTACAACTTCGTACAGATATTTTGCAGACCTTTGTTCATCATAGCAAACCAAATGAATACTAATTAAAAGATTTTTTTCATTAGCAACGATCACCATTGATCGTTCGAGAGTCATAACAATGTTTAAAAATTGAACGTTTTATCGAGTGACTCAATGGAAGTGATGTAAGCAGGACATGTATGCAACCTCTATGCCACTACCACAGATAACTGTACTAAAGATGAGCCTTCATTCGCGTGACGATCATTCCTTGTTAGTTGCCGCATGAGTAGCACCTACAATGGATCACCTGAATGACCTGCAAGATGAAAACCGAGATACTTGGTGTATTGGCTATGCAGAAACAGCAAAAAAAAAGACAAGAACATGTCAAATTTGGGCCAAAGAATGGATGAACAAGCGAGACACGTTATCTCATATGAGACTGCTTTGTGAACTGGCTGAAAATAAACTGTGATGATTACCAGAATTGTTTACAAATGTTGAGAGAATTCTTTCCAAGAACTACTGCACTGTGTTTCGCCGCTCGTATAGAAAAAGGATACATTGATGAGACAGGCCTTAACAACATAACAAAGACTTATTGTGACGTTATGGTTCTTGGCAACAGGTAGACCCCTTTTCAACATTTCAACAGGAAACTGTGCAGTCCTTGGGCAAGTTAATTCCGGAAATATGTGAGGTGATAATAGAAGTGCTTCAGCAAGAATACATGAAGGTACAGTAACATTTTTTGCAACATTTTTTATTTATAAAAAAACAACAAAGAATATAAAAAGGGCAATGCATGTAACCAAAAAATGATAGACAAAGATGCACACAAGCTAAAAAGTCCTACAATTGTGCAGAATTAAATTCCCGTGACCAGACACTGATTCTGTGCTGAACAGATGATGTATTCCACTGTGAATGTTGTTGATGATAAGGGGGATATATGAAATTGTTTGCTCCATTAACAAAGTGTTTTTAGTTATTTGCCCTCACACACCTTTTGCGAGCACCTATAGCAACAAAGGCTTAGCAAACTATTTGCAATATTTTGTAGGCAGTGGGGCTGTGAAATGGCAAAATGATATATTGTAACTGTATGTACAGTGCTAATGCCATTTATTTCTATGCAAAGATAATTATTTATACAGTTTTTGCAATTAAAGTTTGGTACATTTTAGAAAAATCTTACCAGTGTGTTCCAGCTGTCATTATTCTCTTCCTGTAACTCACACTGCATTGATAGGGTAATGCATTTGAAATGGAGGCCTGAGCTGATATTTTGTCTTACCAGAACATTATGGCTGAAAGCTCCCGGGGGGATCTTTTTAATTAGCTTCTAGTTCTGCTTTAAGCCTTCATGGTGGATTTATTCTGGTGCCTTGCTTTTTACTATGCTTTCATAACCAAGTTGCATGCACCGCACCACATAACATGTCTAATAACATTATAAACATATAAGTAAACACTTACACAAACTGGACAAACTATTAAGAGTTGAAAAAAGACTGGTCTATTCACAAAGCAGCCGAAGGATCTAGCTGTGGCTTCAGCTGATCCTTTGGCTAGCTTCGGCCCCAGGACCCCTTCGTTTCAGTAGAACCGAAGGGCTGTTGTACGGGCTATTCACTATACAGCTCCCGAAGTCGTCCGAGCGGCTCAGTTGAGGCGAAGGCATATGCTTCGGCTCGACTGAGTCACGGTGAAAGCCGAAGCTGGCCGAGCGGCCGGCCATTGGCCGGCCGACAGTCTGCTTCTGACAGCTGGCCGGAGCCAGGCGTGATTTAATGGCTGGCTCTGGCCACTTGCAGGGAGATCAACGTCCCTGGTTACCAGCTAACCAGGGACACTAATCTCCAGACAGCCCAACTCTCCTGGAGTCCCCCGCTCTTGGCCGCCCAGGAGAGAAACACTGCTTTTTCTTTGTCGTCAGAATAATACAAAAAAAATGTCACCATGTTTTCTATTGTTTTCTATCAGCCGTACATCGGCTTGCTTCACATGGCGTCGGGTCGGCCGAACATGCTCAGCATGTTCGGCCGACCTGAAGTGCAGAAGGAGTTCGACTCAGCCGATCCAACATCTGGATCGGCTGAGCCGAACCTCCGGCAGGCTACTCACTGCTGTTTGGCCTATTCTTATAGATGCCGAACAGCAGTGAGTGAATAGCCGAATGCCGCTGAGCGGCATTCAGCTCGGCTGTTCTGCTCGGTTCCTCAAAGGGACCGAGCAGAACAGAAAAATTGTTTTAAAAGTTTTAAAAAGGTAAATAGAAAACGATTGTGCAGAGCTAGCAGTGAAAGCTAGCTCCGGCCAATAGTTTCCTATTGTCCGGGGGCTCTGCTGCCGTAAAAAAAAAATGAAAAAAACAACTCTCCTGGGCGCTCTGGGAGCCTCCCGCTCCCGGCTGCCCAGGAGAGAAACACTGCTGTTTCTTTTTTTTTCTTTATTCTGACACGGAGCGATGTCAGAATAGAAAAAATATATACATATTTTTTCCCATTGAAAGGCATTGCTACCTTTACTATTGGATATTTCAATTTGCAATAGCCAATAGTAAACTAGCATTGTATTACGTTCAGGAGTTGCACGGGCTATAGTGAATAGCCCGTACAGCACCCCCTTCGGTTCTACTGAACCGATGGGGTTCTGGGACTGAAACTAGCCGAAGGATCGGCCGAAGCTACGGCTAGATCCTTTGGCAGCTTCATGAATAGACCCCTTAGTCTCTCATGTGCACCTGGTTTCACCGGAGCTTGCACTACATTTCCAACTGCACGTGTTTTGCGTCTGTTTTGCCCAAAGCTTGCAGTACTTTTCCAACTGCACATGTTTTATGCACGTGCTTTGCACCTGTTTTGACCAGAGCTTGCACTACTTCTTCACCTGCACATTTTTTGCACATTTTTTGCACCTGTTTTGCACCTGTTTTGACCCTGAGCTTGCACTATTTCAACTGCACGTTTTTTGCACTTGTTTTCATTTGCACTGGTTCTGGGGCTGTATGAAACTGGAGCATCACCTAAGAAAA
This sequence comes from Nanorana parkeri, assembly GCF_000935625.1. Classification (NCBI taxonomy): domain Eukaryota; kingdom Metazoa; phylum Chordata; class Amphibia; order Anura; family Dicroglossidae; genus Nanorana; species Nanorana parkeri. Next base: position 1,269,593 of record NW_017306771.1, on the reverse strand, counting down.
CAATCACAACTCAAGAAGTCTCCATGACCACTTCTTCAAGAAGTTACAAGTTACCACTTGCCTGAAGTTACAAGTCTTCTTTCCTGGAGTCTGTTAAACCTCATTACACTAGCATCATAAATCTGGTGCAAACATTTTCTGTGCAAGTTTAAGAACTCGCAATTACTATGATAAATTTCGCCCTTTATGTCTAACAAAAATTACATTTATTAAAAAGGATTAGACTGCATTGATAAATATGGCGCAAATGACATGGAAAATTAGTCACTTAAAGAGATAGGACAGGAAAGTGGAGAAACTCCCTTGATAACTTCCCCCAGTATGTTGAGATACTTGATTTGGAGTTGTTATGCACTATGTTATGCACACTGATATGGATGGCATAAGCATGCCACATGTATCAGGTAATCAGTATGGGGTATGAGGTGGAAAACATGTGTTCCAAATAAGTGTAACCACTAGGTTTATGTAATACAATGTTACGTCACATAATATTCAGAAAATATTAATTAACAGCTTTTCAAACGGTGTACATAATGTCACAGAGAATATACATACATATTGAAATGTGACCTAATGATAAATGGGAACGAGACATGGGGATTGTGAGCTGGGGAAGAGGTAGCGGGTGAAATTGCTCCCTAGGGTGAGCAATCTTGAGAGGCATAGAGACCAGACCAGTGACCTTTGTTCAAAACAGTGGTGGATTTATTGGTGCATCACACAGGCTATATATACAGTGCTGTACAGTGCTCAAATGAAGTAAATAATTAAAAAACAAAACCCTAACCATGTCCCGGCACTGACTACACATAAGATAGACCTGAGTAACAACCTACACAAACCTATTGTTTGTCAGGCCTCAGAAAAACACAGTGACTAACCTTGTGCTCCAGCAGATTCAGACTGTCTGCTCCCCAGGCTCCAGAGCATTGTCTGTTTGCCTCACCTGCACTGAATTGCCATTGAGGCAAGGTGTTAAATGTGGGGCTTACTAGAGGTTCCGGAAGGTGTAAGAGAGGAATCTGGACGACACATAAACCCCAGACAGGGCCTCTCCTGGCTCTCTACAAGATGACCTGCTACAGGATCTATCTATTTCTCTCCCAAGCAATGGAGAAAGGCAATGTTTCATTCTCATAAAACTAATCATTGTGCCAATTATTGGAAATTGTACCAAAAAAATAGTTAATAGGTGGTACCTTACTCCCTACATATTGCCAAAGTTTTCTACCTGTCAATCTCCTCAGTTTTGGAGATCCTGCTGAAAAATTGGCTCCCTACTCCACATATTTTGGTACTGTGGAACACTATGCTCCTACTAGAACCAGGTCTTTTTTCTTATTTCACAATTTTTAAAAGATCCCATCACACCATCTATCCCTCTGGCACTACTACACATTGTATTAGAAGACAGTCCCCATTCCTCTAGAACTATAATTGCTTACATCCTCTTTGCAGCAAAACTGCTGATAACTTGTAAATGGCGTGACACCTCTCCTCCTGCCATCTCAGAGGTTGTCTCTTCTGTGAACCTGCAATGTTCTTATGAATTAACTTTTGCCTTAAATAATCATACAGATACCAGGTTTAAGGCATTCCTATTTAATAGGATTTTGTTTTTTTGTTTCCCTTTAGTCCATAATAAAAGAGCTGCCCCGCACTAAATGGTAGCTTGAACTTTTTTTTTTGCTTTGGTACATGCTCCCCAGTGCAGTAACCAGCTCCCAATGCACATTGTTTGACAAACCCTTGGCTATTACCCCTGAAAATTGAGAGAAATAATTTTCAAGATTCGCTTCCCATTCACATAAATTCACATTAAAGATGTGAATTTTTGGTTGTGTTTGCCGAACATGTCTGTGAATTGAATCCACACAGATTTGCCCATCACTAGAAGTACCATTTTCTTGTACTACTTCCAATTATTTCCCTGGCATATCTGATAAACATACTAATTAATTGTTAAGATTTGAATAATTGTTTTCTTTGTGTAAATGCAGAAAAGTAGATTCAAGCATCCCAGCATCACAGATACATTAATTTTGCAGTAAGTGCTGCAGATCATAAACTTTTTACATGCGCAGCGTCATCTAATTTCAAGAAGAAAAGTAAAAAACTGTGAAAGAAGATTCACAGTTGTAGGGAAACAAGGGATACCAGGTCCCGGTTTTGGGCTGCCAGCAGATGTGCTTTGGTAGATATAAAGCTACAAAGACATCCTGGAATTTTTAACTGTTCAGCATCTCAGGGATGATTAGAGCTGCAAGGACCTGAAAGGAGTGGTCTTTATTTCTTTTTATCTGCAGTGGAATTTCGTTAATGGATGGTTTACATATAAACACTGCTTCCTGAAGTTTTTCATTAACTAGCAATAGGGAAATAAATATATTGCACCATATGAAGTAGTTCAGGAACATTTCCAGGAGCAGGTGGTACATAAAACTGCATTAGCTTAAAGCAGAATGTGTCAGGATGAAAACACATGGAATGTATCAATCTAATGTATCAGAACACAGAATACCTTTCCATATGTTGTAGCTTGCTAGCTGTAGGTGACACATTTGTACAATTAAGGTATATTATAAGAATGATTACAATCCAGAAATATAGGTAAATATTCACTTACAAAATTGCTGACTGCTATCATAGTTGTTTATTTTGATAAATTATTTTACCACGGAACACACATGGTCACTGATATTTACATTATGTCATCTTGTAAGAAAAAGTTATATAAATTCTGTAATTCAAACAAGTGTGTCAGCAAAATGGTGTGATTTGTATCTGTGAAAAAATACATACTTGTATGTGAAAAGTATTTTTAACCCCTTCATGACTGAGGCCCTTTTTTCAATTTTTGCACCCATGTTATATTCCACATTTTAGGCCTGAAAATGACTTAAAACCCCCCAACATCAACTGTTATGATAGTGTTGGATGCTATCATACCTCACTGTATTCAGTGGTGTTGTCCGTGAAAATAACCACAATGCATAGGAGAGGACCAGGCATCTGACACTCCTAGAAGTGTGCCAAACGCTGAAGATATTTGAGCAAGATTATCTTTCAACCCAGCAGATTCTGGTGGTGTAGACTGCAGAATGGTACAGAGACAAGCGCACTGCCTCCACCATTCCTTTAAATTGAAAGCTTTTCTACAAACTTATAATGACAGATGAGCTTTACCTGCCCATTCAGCAAAATGCTTAGTTATTTTGGGCAGAGGTTGTGTTGAAGAGGTCACAAGTGAAGATCTCAGAGGAGCAGGGTTGTAGGTAAGTATAATCTATTAAGCTGCAGGAGCGGAATGAAGAAGAGTAGAGGAGGAGAAGGAAAGGGGTCCTAAAAAAGGATTAGTGCACAAAAAAGGCACTTATCCTTTAACATTATACTATTTTTTTTAAAATATACACTATATTATATTCTATAAATAATATACATTAGGGTGGCTGCTGCCATTGAGTAATAATAGTAACATTATTATTATACGTCTTGATTGTGGTTATGCAGAAATGGCACCATGATGGTATGCGTCTAGGAAGTTTGGTAATTAGCAATATCACTATGCACAGTGGAGAAATAAGTTGTGACTGCTGGCTTCTAAAAAGCTTTTTAAATATGCCTGAGAAGAGAAGAATGGAGCTGACATTGCTGGACTCCTGAAAATGCTAGTGTCCTGGATATGTCTGGCTTCAGTACTTTTGATCTGGAACAAGTATGCTGTAAATTGGTTTGACAAAAGTGTCATTGTTTCTTATCTCTATACTTATTTCAGGATCAGTGGCTCAGAAAGTAATGAAGCCATTAGATCAGTATTGCACTTGGGAAATTAATATTCTGGAAAGGAGAGCTCAGCAATGGCAGCCTGTGCAATTCAACCTTAACACATCTCAGGTACACTTTAAGGCAGCCACTGCCGCTGAAACTTTTGGGGAAGTACAAGTTTTTGTAAAGGCTTTTTCTGAAGGTTTTCTGCAGCTGTATCCGCAAATCTAAAACATATGTATTTTCAGGGAAAAAAAATCTTTAGCTAATATTTTGCATTATTTTTACTAAAGTTTTTTTTTATTATGTAACTTTTGCATTTTGCATACTTTCCATATTTTTGGTATATATTTTGTTTATATTCATCATCACGATTTGTACATAATCAACTGGAGTTCCTCGCAACTTAATGGAATATCTCTGTTGAGACAGAGGTGTGACTCTTTACACATTGTGGCTGATTTACAAAAGAAGAAAAGCATAATCACTTCTTGAAGTGAGTTTTCACTTTGCAAGGAAATTTTCTCTTACTTTCATGAATAAGGGGAAGTTTTGCTGACTTCTATTATACAGTCACAAGGAAGCAAATATTCTGTTCTTTTTACTTTTCATTACATTCATCAGTTTTCTATGCCTGTCACACGTAAATATATATATATATATATATATACATATATTTTTTTTTATCACTTTCTTTGTTGCTATACAATGATAATAATTGACTGTTCTATTGCAAAATATTGTATATTGCTTACAAATATACATTTACTTTTATTTTAGACTTAAACATTACCACTGTATTGTTACAGTGACTACTAACTTGTTATGTATCTCTGCCTTATTGAAAACCCTTAATAAAAATATATTGAAATTAAAAAAGAATGCAATGGTGCATCTATAAATAGTTATCCTAAATGCCATCTCATATTTTAAACAAATATTAATATGTTTGGTGCCAAAATATATTATCAAATGATTATCACAATATCAAAAGCATGAACAAACTATAAATGGAAGTGCAAAGTGACCAAATAATTTGTGTCATCTAGTACATATCCCAAGTTCCTGAGCAAATCAAGCAATGAAACACATAGGATGTAAAAGAAGTAAAACACTACATTATGCCGATCACATCTCCTCATGGACCCAGATAAGAGGATGAATGCTGCAGCACCTTGTGGCGATTAATAATATGCATAATCTATAGTGCATGTGAGTTTTATGCCACATTTTTGTTATATTAACCAGTATTTTATACTATCTGGAGATCTATGCAATCAATGATCAGAAGAAGCCTTACATCAAGAGTGATTCCTAACAAGCACTGTTTCATCTTCTTAGCATTAGGAGGTCAGTTATAATGGAGAGTTACATTCCTAAAGTGGTGATTGAAAATTCAGTTTTTGACAATTGAATGGGGTAAGAATATATTTTGGACATAGTATATTATTATTATTATTTTTTATGCTGGTAATTTGTTAGGCTTTTTCTTAGGGATGCTCCAATACCGAGACTAGTAATGACTCGCTGCCCTGCTTCCTTGTTGGACGGCTTCCAAACAGCATGGAGCTGGCTTCCCAGCCAGTCAGGAAGCCGGGAGGCATTTAATGAATGGCCGGAAAGCCAGCTCCATGCTGATTTGCTGGGATGCTTTCCTAGCCAATCAGCATCAAGCCAGCCAAACAGCATGGATCCAGCTTCCTGGCCATTCAGGAAGCCGGGCGGTGGGTCATGACCCACCGCTCGGCTTCCTGATTGGCCAGGAAGCCGGATTCACAGCCAATCAGCATTGAGCTGGGCCAAAAAGCATTGAGCCGGCTTCGAGTGGCAGGTGATGACATGCCGCCCGGCTTCCTGATTGCCTGGGAACCCAGCTCCTTGCTAGTGGAAGTATCGGTATTTGGTATCGGTGAGCACCAAAATATTTTTCATGCTCTCCAATATTTACAAGAAGGAGAAATCAGACCTAGCCATTTTTTCAGGCATCAATAGCCTTACAGATAATATGTAAGGTTGGGTGCAAAGCAGTAGTCAGGGAAATACCCAGCTATATTAAGGACACAACAGATCTTCTTAACAAACTGAACATCCTGGGTCCAATATCTGATGGTATGGTCCTGGTTATTATGCATGTGGAAGGATGGAACAGCAGCCTGCGACATGTACTTTGAACAAAAAATATTCCTGCAAAATCACAAATATATTTTATCTTAGTGCATGACTATTTTGCATTTGATGTTGAACGCTACCTACAGACAGCTAAAATAGTAATGAGAAAAGAGTATACACCACAAAGCACACATTTTTGCATGGTGAGACAAAAGAAAACACGGTTGTCCACCTGCACCACCAAACCTCAGCTAAATTGATTATATTCTGGTAATCTTGACTGCTAGTGAGGAGAACTTTCCCAAACTTTAATTACTTTCACCCAACAACAACCCTGAAACACACCTAATAACAAAGGGAAATACAGTATTAGTGAGCTCTGTATACCACATGTACACTTGCAGATCAGCCTACCTCTTTTTCAATACTCATCAGAATGAATACCAGTTGGAAGTCAGGAAGGAGTTCATACAGCATGGCTACATAGCAAAGAGGCAGCCTCCATTCCCAGGGAGGTAAATTCTATTTCTACATCATTTGATATTTTTTTTAGTCAGCAGCATAAACTCTTTGGTGACACATGCAAAGCTGCTCTTTGTTAGCAGCACATCACTACACACTATTCTGATCCAGTTTACTGCACCAAATTGTGCTGTGCACCAAAGCTCCATCTCCTAGTGACATATCTACTAATAGAATCAAAATAGATTAAAATGTTATAATTAAAGTGTAGGAAGTCAGTACTATATTTTGCTGTCTTTTTTTCTGGGAAATAAATATGCTCCACAATTGATTTTATTATTTAAAGCTGACTGTTGTCCCTCCTGTTCAAAATGTAGCCTGCGGTTTAGATAATGTGGTCTACAAGAAGTAGTAGAAATACAATATATGCTGTGTGCGGCATATTACTTCATTTGGAATCTATGTAATTCAAAAATACCTTTTTGTGATCTTTAAAGATAAATGTGGATGTGGTTTAGCTAATGATGTGTAAAATCAGTTGAATAATTATTACATATACTTTGTGTAGCATATTACTTCTTTTGTAATATGTAAAAGTAAGCTTTTAATTGGTTTTATTGCTCAAATGCTAAATTAGGATGTGGATTGCACAATAAAGCCCATCTGAAATGGTAGAAATAATAACACTTGTGTAGTGTGCTCAATATCCTTTCTTTTATATAGTGCTACACATATACTTAATTGTGCATATTGGCCTTAAAAGCTGCATGGTTATGTCAAGTTTAACATGTGGCCTACTACAACAGCTGAAATGCTGTCTACATAGACTAGACTTGTAGGATGAAAAATTGCATGCCTTGCATCCCTTTCAAAATACATCCTCATCTAACTGATTTAGTGCTGATTGTGCAATCTCTCTCTCTCTATTTTCAAATATGGCCTACTAAAAAGGCTTCCTTAATGTGTAGCATATCTGTACTGTATTTCTGGCTCTGTACTATATTTCAAAGCTATGCTATGAAACATGTTTTGCTATGCTTAATGGGCAGTTGGTGCAACGCTGAGGAATTAAACTTTATTATTTTAAAAGTGTAAGCCTTCTGATAGCTTTTAGACCTGCTCTTTCTACTACTTCAGCTGATCAATTAAAGCCATTATTGCTAGATAGAAAATCAAGTGTTGCAGCAACATAACCTTAAACATTTTTTTGTTTAGTGGTTAAAATTAGCAGATAGGGATGATGCTGCTTTATGTAAGCCAAGGAATAATGTAAAATTGCAAATATTAATTTCACATACACATTATGTGTTGCCAGAATACAGTGTTCCTGTTGCTGTTTTCTAGAACTGAATTTGCATAAAATAGAGGGCTCTCTCTGTATTTATTCAAATTAATGTTTTGCATTGTTTCATGTTCTCCTTGGCAGTGCCCAGTTACCCATGCCCTCTGTTTGACAACCCCTTGCCTATTAGCTTTGAAAATGGAGAGAACTGATTTTGAAGATTTACCTCTCATTAATTCAGATCGAAGATTGCAAATCACAAACCTTTTGATGCATTCATGAAACCCGTCCATGAATTGAACCCAAGCATATTTACCCATTGCAAGCATTTGAAATGCAGTTTCTGCTTAAGTATTTATTCAGATATGTTGTTCCTACATATTAGACTTTTAAGAAGATAGCAAACTTTTAAAACTTCTTGTATTTTGCCTTCCCTGGTTTCTCTCTCCCATCTTTATAAATATGTTACATTTTTTAATAAAACATTTCTGTTTTCATTGCATCCCCTATTTTAGACCCAGTGATATCAATACTGGGTCACCGTGCTTATCTAGGAAAAAATATCTGACTTGCTGACTTCTAAGAAGCTTACAGTGAGCAGTGAAATCAAAGTAACCAAATTCAGTACAATGGAGAAGCCTGTGTAACTGTGCAAGACTGCAGGTAAGACTGTAATTCTACCTTAAAAATTACCACATAGATATTTGCAAAAGATAACATTAGGGCAATCTGGATCAAAACCAGCTCTTTCACAATCAATTTACAATCTATTACAGGGGCGGACTGACCATTCGGGCAGTCGGGCATTGCCCGAGGGCCCGTCACCGTCCCCTCGCCGCTGCCTCTCTGCCATCTGCACGCGATTATCCCGCCCGCGTCAGATGCGGCTCTGTAATCGCCGGCCGCTCACTACTCAAGGCAGGTGACAGGTCCCCAGCGGGCTGCCCTCTACAATGCCTGATTAGCGCCCGGATCGCATACAAGGCAATCCGGGCTGGCTGGATCAGGCATTGTAGAGGGCAGCCCGTCATGCACAGCTGCTCCAGATTTTGTCTGCTCCAGTTTTGATAAATTCCCCTCAATGTATGTATAATGTGTTCCTCTATAGCTGGTGGTATTCTGCATTGCTATATAATGTATTCCTGGGATTTAAAGTCCTATATAGCTGGTGGTATTCTGCATTGCTGTATAATGTATTGCTGGGATTTATAGTCCTCTATAGCTGATGGTATTATTCTTCATTGTTGTTCTGCTGAGATTTGCTGTCCCTCTACAGCTTGGAGTTAGTGGCAGAAGTACCAAGGTCGCAGCAGTCGTACACGCGCACACCACTGACGAGGCATCCCTACACTACCAGTGTGCTTTAATTTTCCTCAACCGATAAATTTCTCTGCCACGTCTCTTCCAGGTGCGCATGTCATGAAAACAGCTGATTGGGATGACTCGGCCCCACTGGAAGTGACACAGTCGAGAAAATTTATAGGATCGAGAAAAATTATAGAACACTGAATTTGACACTGTCCAGCCCCTCCCACTAACCTCCCACACTACCATTACATGGATGGCAAAGGTCGCAGGCAGGGGCGGGGGAAGAGGCAGAGCGGGAGGGGGGCCAAGTTGCTGCACCATGGGCCTCTGGGTTGTACTTGCCCCTTTGCTAAAAGTTGCCAGTAAGCCCATGCTATATACCGGGCGCTGAGAGCTGATTTAATTGTGGATGGCATCGGTGCCCGACGGTTGCGGTATTCAGGATTGTGGTCGGCGTTGGACTACATGTCACAACCGCGGGGTGCAGATGCCATCCGCAATTAAATCAGCTCTCTGCTCCCAGCGGTTGCAACATGCAATGAAAATTATTAGTGCCCCCCCCAGATTTGACTGTAGTATCTTATGTGCCCCCCATATATTGTTCCTAGAGTCGCCACTAAAGGAAAGGCAGCTGTGTGCGTCATCTCTTTGCTGTTTTCGGCTGTGTTAAAGTGGCAGGGGCAGTGTTCCCCGGCCTCCCGGGTCCAATAGATGCTACTAGCAAAACAAATGACAAACGCACTCAACAATTTTTCACCAGTTATACAGTAAGGTGCACACGAAATGGGCTTTGAACAGTAAAACAGTAGAAAGGTATCATGGCACACTCACAAACCAGCATGTAAAACAACTTGTCTCACCACTAAGACGCTACTGTCGCCGCTTTAACACAGCTGCACCCACCTGCTAAAGCAGAGCACATGTGCTGGCATGGAAAGAGCTGCCCATTAACGCGTGTGTGTGGATGACATCCCACAGGGATCAGACTGTGTGTGATGTCTGATCCCAGAGATGTCGCTGTGTGTGTGTCATTCTAACTGCCCAATCTGCCGTGTATTGGTTCCGGCCCGAGTTCTGCCATGTATTGGTTCTGGTCTGAAGTGTGACATGTATTGGTTCCGGTCTGAGGTCTTCCATGCATTCTGCCATTTAGCTCACTTTCAAATTGCCTATATTGGTCTAGATTTTGAAATTCGCACACCAGTTCCCCGGCAATTCAATTGGCCCACTATTTGAAAAATAATGTGGAGAAAAAATTTCTGTGACACAAGAATGTCTATGCAGGTGGGGCGTGAGGGAGGACTTGTATATGGGCAGAGCACAAGGGGGCCCCATAATCTTGTATTGCCCGGGGGCCTCATGTGTTGTCAGTCCGCCCCTGATCTATTCTGAATATAGCTTGTGTGTAGAGATGTGTTATTTTTTAGGATTAGTGCCATGGCAGGCAATTAACTATTTTGGTTGTAAATATCTAACTCCAGTTAAAACTCAAACAATCCATTTGGCATTTATTTAGGGATTTTTTACTTTTATATTATACATGCTAGCCTGCTAATTATACTTATAATTATTGACTTTAATACAAAATTCTATTTGTCTTACATAGAAAACAAATCACACATAGCATTAAAACAGATCACCTATACTGCTTTGTCAAAACTAATTTGTAAATACCCCTCTTTTTCTTCTGTTGTTTCAGGAAAAATTATAGCTATGGGCAGTTAAGAATTTACTCACACACAGAGCCTGTCTTCCATTTTGATCTCTAGCATTTGTCCATCTACAGGGCAAGAACTATATTTTTTGTAACCACCGTGAACTAGGTTATAAATCATTTCTGAGATGTGGCATTACTCTAACATTATTATTTTTTTTTTTGTTAAGGATGGCACTGCTAGCAATATACAGTATATTATACACTTGATGTTTGTCACTTCAGTCTTATCAGAAGCCATTAAACATTTGATACTATACAGAATCCCAAAAGCCACATATGAATCTCCAGTCATTTTACTAAAGTCATTGATACAGTTTAGCACCATTGCTAACACCATGCAACTTTTTCAGCAAGTGACACAAAATCACTTTTGCCTTACATTTATTCTTCCTGTATATAATGGTCATGTATTTTAATTTAATACCTAAAATTCCACAATAATGTGAGTCCAAACTATACTGTGGAACATAGATTATAATGTTTAAACCTTGTCTGAAAGGATTTCACAGATACCAAACATATATAGTCTCATGCTAATATACAGTATATTAGCAATGCCATCATTTTAGTGCATGTACTGTATATGTGCCAGTTGATTATTGCAATAAATTAATCATACTACATAACTTATGCATGCTAGGCAGTTACATACAGGATTATTAAGAAAAGTAATGCAAAGAGCAATAAGGATATGTAAAGTAAAGTAATTCAACGCAACCAATCAGAAATCTATCCTGAATTAGTGGTTATGAAGTTTGACCATTTGTTGTCCTTTTTTTCACACCAATTAATTTATAATTTGTAATGAAAAGAAACTACCATTCATCATACATGGCTACCACCTCTAGAAATGGTCCTGCTGTGCTTAAATTAGATGTGAACCCTATAAGAATTAAATTTAGGGGACAATTTAGTGGTATGGTCTTGCCATACAACTGCATTGATTAAAAGAAAATGCAAATGAATGAGGACTTTCATTTCAAAATGTCTTTATTGAGGATTTGAGAATAATACAAATTCACAAATTGGCAATGAGAAATCAATTGGTTTGCATAGAACATGCAAAGGTTATCTATAAATAGACAACATCAAAGATTAAGGTTGGTATTAGTCTTTTAATGTTGTCAAATATATGTTGATTGTGTCATATAGAAAAGGGGATGACAAGGGAAGGGGAAAACAGAGAGTAACAAGAAGCCAGTCTGTATCATAAAAACTGTGCAAGCCATTATCCTTAAATTGCACATCAGGGCTACATTACCAAAATGACTAGGTGGAAATACATTTCTCATAAGAGTTGTTCTTTAGTGCAATAATTTGTTCCATCAAACAATGCAATTTAAGATCTCTAACAGTGTCTATGCATCGCAATTGGCACATAGAGTTTCATAGTCTGGTAATTTTGAGCGTGGCTGCTAAACGCAATAATATAATAAGAGATCTACGGTTAAAGGGGAAAATGCATGAGTTGGACTAACCATTGTCTCCATAATATCAGAGACCAGACAGAAGATCTGATTCCAGAATGAGCTAATAGATTTACAATCCCACGGTACATGTTAGAGAGAGCCAATGTCTCCACATTGCCTTCAAAACTGGGGGGACGAGGGAGATTTATTTGGGCAGTTTATAGGGAATAATATACTACCTGTGTAAAACCTTTTGTAGCAGCTCCATTTGATTGGGACAATGGGATGCGTTATATGTGAAAGAAATGGCTGTTGTCCAAATAGATTCCACAAGTTGCATGTCTACCTCAGTCTCCTACTTCTGCATAGTACTAGCACTTGGAGAAGTCTTATTTACAAATTGACAAATTATAAAATCCCTTTAGTTGATGCAAGGGATAATAGAGAAGTTTATAGATAGGGTAGCAATCAACAGGACAGTGTTAATAGCAGTTTTCCATAGAAAGTGGTAAATATGCACATACTGATAGAAGTAGATAGAGAGTAGATTATGTTCTCTGCAGAACTAGTTTAGGTTTCCCAGTATGCTTTATCAGAGCAACTCAACTACAACTCAATGTCTGAGCATTGTAACATTATCATTGCTTGTTGGAAGCTACGGCTGATCCTTCGGCTAGCTTTGTGAATAACCATCTTTATGTTGCCTTGTAAGCATTCTTAAGATCACTGCTCCCAGCCAAGCTTATTTGTTTTGCTCTGGTACATGTCCTGGGTATTGTCCAGCCACTCTTACACTTTGTTTGTTATTGCTGTGCTAAATAGAGATAATTGACTTTCAAGATTCACTTTCCATTGGGTTCGAATTGAAGTTCACAACTGGTGAACTTTTCAGCATGTTCGTCAAGCGCACCCACAAATCGAACCCAAGCAAGTTTGCTCATCACTACTAAGGAACGGCTTTGCACAGCTCCAAATCTTAAATACTTCTACATGCACCTGTATTATGGAAGCTATGCAATGTTTATTATTATTGTGCTACGCAGATAAAATGACAAAAACAACCCTAATAATGTTTACACTGCAGCCCAGATTGCATTAACCCATGCCATGCTTTAGTGTAAACCCCAAAGCTCCTATAATTTACCATGCAATGCACAGCATAAGTATAATGATGGTCACTGTGGTCAATGCAGATGCACAAGAGCCCCATCCATCCAAAACACAAACAGTTATGTGCAAATCACTAGGCAACCAACTAGTCACATCCAGCTCCACCCCTACATTTCACTTCTTTTCAAATTGCACACTGCATGTGCCATCAAGATGCAGATCAGCACAAATAATAGATCATAGGGGTCCAGGAACTGGAACAAATGCACAGAGGTGTCAGACATGCCCACACAGACCAAAGATACACCCACTGAGCTGAATATGGCTGGACTTGAGCTCTATAGTCTATAGTCTGCTGAACAGTCTGAGCAGTTGCCCCTCCAACACCTCCCTTATCCTGGCAGAGCAGTCAGTAGTCTGTAACTTCTGCAAAGGTGCCCTTTTCTTCATCTTTCTCTTTTTTTTCTGCAAATAAATTGCACTCTCAAGATTGCCTTCCTCAATAGACTTCACTGGGGTTTGGTTTAAATTTCACATTTTTGGGACTGCAAGCCAGGTACGATGAATGAAACCAGACACATTTGCTCAGCCCTAGTAATTTTTATTATTTTTTTCTTTTTTGCAGATTATACATTTTCAATAAGTACAGAAAAATCCCAGTTGATCCTGCCGGAGACAAATTTCCTTGTATCCCTCTTCTTTTTGGCAGATTATACATTTTCAATAAGTACAGAAAAATCCCAGTTGATCCTGCCGGAGACAAATTTCCTTGTATCCCTCTGTGAGAGCAGGAGAGTAGCCTAGGGTGGATAATGCTACTGCTATAGAGAGTGAGTGTTGGAAAAAACCTGGAAAAACTTTTTTTGACCTTTTCGGCAACAACAAATACTGTCATTACTACTACTACAACCACTATTACTACTACTACTACTACTACTACTAATAATAATAATAATAATACTATTACTAATAGTAAATTGGATAGACAAGATGACTGCATTCCAACCTGTACTCAAAGGCTGTGATCCTGTCAAAATTTTAGAATTTCTCTAATTAACAGATAGTAATCTGAAGTATAAGTTTGACTAGCTCTAATTAGATAATCAATATTTGGGGTGAACTCTAATGTGGAAAAATATATCTTGTAAGAAATCCATTTAGAGATCAGTTGAGGAAAGCAAATTGTACTGAAAATAAAAAATTACTTTCTAAATTCTGAAAAAAATGTTTATATTGTTAACCTCCTGCAAAGATGAACAAGAACTGAAAGCAATAGCAAGCCCCATAATTATTTTTAATTAAAACATCCAAGAGGTGCCAATAGCTACATGTGATCTTGACTCTTAAAAAAACAACAGTAGTAAATAGTATCCAGTTCAAGCAAGATATTCTGCTTTTGCTGTTTATCTGATTAACCTTTTTTGTTTTTGTAGCTTAATTATTCTGAAATGATACCAGCTTTTCACAAATGCAGCATGAGATGATTATTATTACACAACAGGAATTTTTAACATGCGATGATGATGTTAGAAGTTCTCTCAAAGTAGCTTGCTGATTGTTCTATGAATTTTATTGAATGTAATTATGCCACCCTATTCTTCTAAGAAAATTGCACAGACATCTTGCAAGATTCTTGATGTATATTAAGTGGATCAGCAGCTGGGATGTTACCATGTGAACCTAACTAGAACATTTATTGCAGTAGATTTTTCTCTTCAGGGTGGTTAATTATCTTAATTACTTGTATTATCTTCTAAGATCCAAAATTACTTATTTCTCCTTGTGTTGCCAAAAGGAGTAGCATTTCTTCTTTTCATTCATCTCATACTGCGAGAAAAAGTACTGATAGCTTATTAGCTACACATTTTTGTTGTTTGTATTTAAAGCAGAAATAAATATTTTCATCTTTTATTTGTATACTTCGGGTTTATCTTTATAGCATTTGTACAACTTTTTGACATCTTGGACAACTGTTCTTATAACAAAATAGTTTTTAAAATCTAAATCTACAAATAGCAACAAATATAGTACAGAAATCTTAAAAATTTTAACGCAGGGTTTGGTTTCAGAACTTTGAGTGGCTGTCATAACCTGGTTCCTGTGCGAGCACAGAGAACTTAGAATTACACCTTGCTTAGACATTTCTATTGTCTATTCTAATATACAGAGCTATGCTTGGTTCTCTCTCTAATACGAACACCTTTATAGGTTGCCAGAGGCCTGATGATCATGAAAGTCACATCATTCTCCTGCTTTACTCTTTCCAGCATTCTCCTTTTAGCTGGGTGAGTATAAATGATAAATTGAGGCTAATTTACTAAAGTAGTTGAGAATCTTCACACAAGAAATTATTCAGTTTTATTTATTGTTGAATTATGTGAAAAGCAAATTCCTATTTATGTATTTTCTCTCAATGTGCTTGTATAACTGAAGTTAACAATTTATTGTGCAAAGATTCTCAACTGCTTTAGTAAATGAGCTTTAGTTGTGTAGTGGAAGTACAACACAGGCATAATGCCGTTAATGCCACAAGCAACTTTTCCAAAAGTAATGCTTAGTGCATTGAAAAATACTTTCTGAGCCCGTAGTCTGCTACTGCCTGCTCCTGTGACACTGGCATACATAAGAGCCTGTCTACCACCTCCCTTTTCTTTAACCTGTGTGCCTGAAAATGTTTTCTGCCATTCCTGACCAATGTCTGCTGCTCAACTTTGCTCAACTTTGTCTAAACAATAGCTGTTCTGACCATTGCTTGCTTCATGAACTTTGCATTTTCCTGTTTTGCTGTGCTATAACCATCTGTCTACATGCATCAGCTGTTGACAGTGGTGAAAACCCAAGGTCTACTACCTAGAAGCATCACACAGCAAAACCTGCAGTACCTTTTAATGGAGTTCTTAGAAAAGACCTTGCTTTCGCTGCACACCCATTTCTTTGCAGAAGGTCTGAGTATACAGGTCTCACGTATACTCCTGTAACTTTCACCTGGAGCAAGTTATCCACTAATTTTTTTATCCTTCTTAGTTGTGTTTTAGTTCTGAAAAATATGTAGACTAGGAATCCATGTGTCTATATTGATAGGAACACCACTAAGACATAATAAGTGCAGTTGTATTCATAGCGAGATATGGTATGCTCTCTTCAGCATGTATTTTATGTTATCAGTTAGTCATGTGACTTGTCCATGCAGTCACCCTAGCCTTAAATAATTTATTGTTTTTGGTCCAATTTAACTGCAATAATTCCATAGCATAGCTAAGCTAAAATAGTTGTGTACTGTTTACCCTAACCATTTAAAGAATGGTGTTTAAGAAGAAAATTGATATTGTTGCCTGTTTAAAAATTTAAGCTGTTGAATGAAGCAAGCATGTACATTGTTCATATTTCATCCACGAGCTGTTTTTGCCTGATATATGCTGTGTCAGTTGTTGATGTTTGCTGCAGCAGAACCTCTTGGAAATCATGAGTAATTTGTCATCATTGTTCATTAGTATGCATATTTTAATCTTGCTCAATTTCAAGAAGAAACATTTTGATTGACAACTCTGTATCTAAAAACAGACTCATACCGTAACATTTATTTAATTTGACAGACATGTAGGCTTTGTGAAGTAGACTTTTTGTTCACATTTGTCTGTAGGATATACGTATTAGGTATTACATTGTTCATGTTAGTATAATATACTGTATATACATGTATCTCCCTCACGAAAACTGCAATCTATAATCAACCCAATCTATAATCAATATATATATATATATAAAATCAATATAATGGTACAAAAATAATAAAATGTAAGGTAACTAACAAATCAATCAGTCTATCTATCTATGTATCTATTATTAGCATATAAAAAAAGACAGTCTTCCCTCTCAAGAGGTACTAGCTGGACTTCTTTCATATGCCTTTCACTATTGATTATTTGTTTTAGGGACACATTTTGTAGAGACCTTGGACAGAACAAGATGAATATGTCACAAACCATCTATACATAATGGGGGTGTCCAGGTAATACGTTTAAATTATAGTAATTATATTACCATTCCTAGTATGTCATTGACCATATTTCATGATTTCATTTAAAAAAACAGCATGTTACAAAGTAGTTGTCATTAGCAAAAGAAAAGCAACAAAGTGCTGTATCAAAAAGAAATAACACAGCATTTTAAACAAGTCGGAAATTAGAATTTTGTTTGGTTATTATGAGTTACTGTGATTCACATTTACTATTATGCTCTGTGCAATGTTGGTATTCATAGGTGAGTGCAGTACGCCAGGCTCCATGCATTGGTATCTGCAGCTGTGAACCCTTCCTGCCTCCTCCAGGGGCAAACACATTTGTTGTTGCACATCTGTATTAGTCACTGTAGCTTATGAAGCAAGAGGAGAAGATTGTCTTATTTTGGAGACAAGTGTGAGACACTAAAGTCTGAAAACAAATAATTGTGAACATCAGAGGCTTACTTATTGCTACTGGTTTACTGGCAGTTAATTCAGAGAAGATGTATGCACTGATCCTGCAGCCCTGGTTTGTTGGATAGGGAAACATTCATGTAACCACTGTAAAGAAAACAGAGGCTTGACAAAGGGGGTGAAGCTCTGAAACACATTGGTTAGAAATGTCTGGCACCTGACAACCCAGGAGTATTCAGCAGCTGTGGTGCTGCCAAAAGGAAAAGACATGTAGCCACTACTAAATATTTTAGTTTGTGTTATTTCCCATGATCTCATTTTGTAAATGACAACTATATTATCAGCAGCTACAAACTCATCACATTATTTTCAATATGCTGCCACGCCCACTGAAAAAGCTAGAAGTCAAAACATTTTAGTGAAGTGGCAACCACGGCACCTAACCCTCTAGTAAACTTGCCACTTGAAAGAGAACCCTGCAAGATTCCCTGCTGGACCTGCCACTAACTGGGTCATTTGGTGGCCCAATGCCCAAGTGAGAGGAGCCAATGGTGTGTGACATGGGCTGGTGCCACTCCCTGTATGTTTATGTGGCCTGTGTGTCCAAAAGTGAGAAACCACATGAGAGAGTGGTATGGGTTGATGGTAGGGAGGTTGTTGCCCTCCTCAGCACTGGGACTGTTGTTACCCTGCTTTGAGTGGACAAATTGCAGGGAAAGCCGATCCCTCAAGAACATGTGGGGGTTAAATGTGTGTGTGGTGATGTCAAAAACTACGCCATAACCCTGGTAACCCTGTCTACCTCAGTGGGAAATGCTATGCTCAATGTCGGAGTGATGCATGGGTTTAACCATGACCTACTGATCGGACGTGACTTTGCACTGTTTTGGGACTTGTATGAATAAAAGGTAAAGGGTACAGAATCTTTCCCAACTGACCCAGGTCTTTTAGAAGTGTTTGCAGGATTAAAAGTGGAAGGCTCTTCCTTTGAGTCAGACCTCACTGACCTAGAGGGAAGATTTTCTGGGTGCTCAGATGAGGGATCACACTAATCCCAGCAAGGGACCAGGTCACTGTGTTAAATGGTGAAGCCCAGAAACCGGGGGCGGGTGAGCAGTTCCAACATTTTGCTGTAAACAGTGATCTACTGTGCAGAGTAACTAAATAGGATAGCAAAGTGGTTGAACAATTGGTGGCACCTCAGCCTTTTATGCGGACAGTGTTACAGTTAGCTTGTGCCCATGTGTTTGAGGGTCATCTTGGGGCGGTAAAAACTCGAGAACGGGTTTTACAAAGGTTTTTTTGGCCTGGAAAATTAAGGACTTCTGTGAGTCTTCTCCAACCTGTCAAATAACCACCCCAACACCCCATTTTCTGAGTCCTTTGGTGCCGCTTTCGGTTATTGCAGTGCATTTTGAACGAATAGCCATGAATTTGGTGGGCCCCTTAGTGGAGAAGACCCCCAATACATCTTAATTGTCCTTGGCTATGACATCAGGTATCCAAAAGCAGTCTCTTTAAGGAACACCTTTTCCAAGGTTATCAAGTAGGAGTTGTTTCAGATGTTCACGAGAAAAGGGCTCCCGTCTGAGATCCTCATGGAACAAGGCACCCTGTTTATGTCTAGGGCAATGAAAGCACTGTGCAAACTGTTTCAAATTAAACACTTCTGGACTTCAGTATATCATCCACAAACTGATGGATAAGTGAAGTGGTTTCATAAAACCCTAAAAGGGATGCTTAAGAAAGTGGTTGAGAAAGATGTCTGTAACAAGACCGTAACTGCCTCATATTGTTTGCCATACAAGAGGTACCCCAGGTATCCACGGGGTTCTTGCCCTTTGAGTTAGTTTAATGAAGACACCCCCATAGATTAGTGGACATAGTTAAGGAGATGTGAGAGCAATAAACCTTGCCTTATCAGAGTGTGGTTGAGCACACTGCACAATTGCAGGGCCGAATAGCGAATGTAATGACCATAGTTAGGAAGCATTTGCAGGCCACACAGATGACTCAAAGTCACTCTCACAACTGGTCTGCCAAGGTCAGAGAGTTTCAGCCTGGTGATCGGGTTCTGGTATTAGTATCAACCGTGGAAAAGTTCCTGGCAAAATGGCAAGGACCTTTTGAGATTGTTGAAAAAGTAGGAAAGGTCAGCTATAAGTTTTCCAGCCCTCCAAGAGAAAACCCTACCAAAAATATCATGTCAACTTAATTAAACCTTGGAAGGAAACAGAGGCTTTGATGGTAAGTCAGAAAAGACAGGGACATCCTGATGTCCGGAATAAAAGGGTAGGAATAGCATGGACCCTCTAAACACTCCAAAAACAGGAATCCTGGGAGTTCTTGCAGACAAACAGAGACATTTTCTCAAACTTGCTGTGTTTGATCAATATAATTAAAACTGAGATTCTCACAGACCCTGGTGTTTGGGTGAATATTAAGCCATACCGGATTCCTGAAGCCCGTCAAGAGGTGGTTTTGGCTGAATGATAAAGTGTGTTAGACCTTGGGATTATTGAGGAATCAACCAGTAGTTCGTCGAGTCCCATTGTCTTGGTGCCCAAGCACAATATTGAACCTGGCACTTTTGTAAAGACTTCCAGAAATTAGATGAAGTCTCCAAACCCGATGCGTACCCCATACCTAAGGTAAATGAGTTAACTGAGAGGTTAGGTCCCACCTGACACATTATCACTTTGGACTTAACCAAAGGTTACTGGCAGATACCACTTTCAGACAAAGGCAAAGAAAAAAACAGCTTTTGACACCTCTGAGGGGTTATGACAATATACCAGAATTCTATTTGGGTTAAATGGGGCCCTAGCCACTTTTCAAAGAGCCATGGGCCAAGTTCTGAGACCCCATAATACTCAGGAGCTTACCCGGATGATATTGTCATATTTAGCTGAGACTGGGAGAGTCACTTACAAAAGGTCCAGTTAGTCCTGGATGCCCTACAAAAGGCAGAATTCACAGTAAACTCTGAGAAAATCAAGAATGGGTTCGAGGAGGCCAGCTACTTGGTTATGTAGTAAACTGAGGCCTGATTAAACCCCAGTTGAACAAGGAGGAGGCCATTCAAAATGGGCCCCATCCTCTCACAAAAAAGCAGGTAGGTTCTTTCCTTAGAATTGTGAGTTATTACAAGATTTATTCCCAATTTTGCAAGCCTGGACTCACCTCTGACCATACCTCAAAAAAGGGAAAAAGTCCTTGGTTATCCATTGGATTAGTGAGGCAGAAACAGCGTTCTGCCACTTGAAGCAAGCTTTGTGCCAAGAACCTGTCTTTGTAGCCCGGGACTTTCAAAAGGAGTTCTTGGTCAAAACGGATGCTTCAAAACTGGGACTGGGGGAAGTCTTGCCCCAGGTGATTGGGGTGAAGAGCACCCCATTGTATACTTGAGCCGGAAGCTCACACTAGCCATGAACAGTTATTAAATTTTGGAAAGATATTGTCTCACTATAAAATGGACTCTAGAGACCTTCAAGCTGGTGTCAGACTATGCCCCTCTCACCTGGATGGCACAGAAGAAGGATAGAAACTCCAGGATCACCAGGTGGTTTCTCGCCCCCTAAAAGATTTCAAGTTTACAGTGGTGCATAGACCGGGGAAAGTATCTCAAAATGCAGACGCCCTTTCCCAGGTATATTGTCATTTTGTCCAGGCCCCTGGCCAAGGACAGGGGGGGGG
>NW_017306771.1:1218029-1248283 GCF_000935625.1 Nanorana parkeri | reverse complement strand
GAAGAAAACACAAGTGTGAGAGAGAGGAGTGTGGAGCAGACAGACAGAAAATCTCTCTTTGTGTGGCTGCTCAAAAGCAGTTGGACTTGTCTAGGTGAGACCACCAAAATGCACAAGGCTGTTGGGGGACTTTTGTGTTGCATAACTGAAGAAAGCCTGTTTTTTTGCTGTTCTGTTGAAGAAAGCTAGTTGTTTTGTTGGCTGTGGAAGGAATAATAAAAAATTTTTTAAACAGACTGTGTCACAAACGCCTGTTTTCCCCTGGTCTATAGATCTATATCTATAGATATAGATATAGATCTATATTTATAGATATAGATCTATATATATACTGTATATAATACATATAACACTTACAGGCTTTTGATGGATTACCTCCAGAGATCTAGCTGTATCTTTTGAAGGATTACTTACATAATCCTCAAGTAAGGATTCGGTAGATCCAGCGAACTCTATTTACTTGCTACCATTATGTGTGCAGCCGACATACATTCATTAATACTGGGACATCTGTTTTATCTACAATTAATATCTGGTTCCATCTACTGCTGATATTTGTAGCTTACCCAGATATATATTTATATACCTGTGCAACACCAGTGATTGTGAATTGTATACCAATTACCGTATTTTTCGCTCAATAAGACACACTTTTTTCCCCCCAAAAGGAGGGGGAAAATGTGCCTGCGTCTTATGGAGCGAATCCCGACGCCCGAGACATGCAGTTTCGGGAGCCGGGCGAGTAATTTTTTGTACATTTAGCCCTGCTAAAGCAGAGCTAAATGTACAGTAGGCGCCACTGCTTGTTTAATACGAGTGATCTAATGAGATCACTCGTATTAAAACTGAGCAGCGGCGGCGATCGATATCACCATAGAGCAGATGAAGAACAGACGTTCTTCGTCTGATCTGTGTGATCTTGCCTGCGTCTTATGGAGCGAATCCCGACGCCCGAGACATGCAGTTTCGGGAGCCGGGCGAGTAATTTTTTGTACATTTAGCCCTGCTAAAGCAGAGCTAAATGTACAGTAGGCGCCACTGCTTGTTTAATACGAGTGATCTAATGAGATCACTCGTATTAAAACTGAGCAGCGGCGGCGATCGATATCACCATAGAGCAGATGAAGAACAGACGTTCTTCGTCTGATCTGTGTGATCACTGAGACTGTGGCACTGTAATCACAGTGTCACTTGTCTCAGCGGTCACTAACTGCAGCTTCTGTCACAGAAGCTACGGTCTGTCGAGTGCTCCATAAGGCGCACCGGACCTCCCTGCGTCCTATGGTGCGGTACGTCTTATGGAATGCAAAATACGGTACTTTACTGTAATTTTATGTGATATGTGACAACTAGTGTTCAATAGTGTTCACTGAATTTATCAGCCGTGATTGTCGGGTAACCACAACTGCATAGTTAAATACATCATACTTACTTTAATTTCAAAGAGCAGCCAGTTTATTATTTGTCTTGTCACTATTTTGTATGTAATTTATTAAGGCCTCAGTAAGTGTTAATTTTCATCCTAATGAATAAATACAATAAATCATTCCATTCCTAAACAGGAAAAAACCTTGCCCTTTAAAGGTGTACCCCATCCCTGGATATAAGACAAGACAGACCAAAAAAAAATCAGGCTAATGGGACTTAAGCTAGAATAAGGTAGTCTAACATGTTCAACATTGTTAAAATAATTATCATTTCATTAGACTACAAAATGTAAACATCCATAAAACTATCATACGTGCAAACATTTGGTAAAAAGTCAACCTCCACTTCTCACCAATTAATAATTATGTCATATTATATTATGGGAGGGAGGGGGCACTCGCTCCTCCCCCCCTTGTCTGCCCTGCCAGGCCTGTGCTCGGATCAAGGGTCTGTATGGAATTTTAGGGGGCACCCCACATCCTATTTCCCCATTTTTGGGGTTGGAGTTCCTCCTTAAAATTCCTTCCAGATCTTAAGGGCCTGGAATGACTTTATGGGGGAACCCCACACACTTTTTCTTTTTTATATTTTAACCTGGGATCCTTGCTAAAATTCCTACCAGACCTTAAGCGTCTGGTATGACTTTTGGGACAACCTCACTCTTTTTTTTCTTTTCTTTTTTAAATGGAGTCCTTCCTAACTTTTCTACTAGACCTAAAGGGTCTGTAATTGTTTGGGAGGGGGACCACACGCTGTTTTTTTTTCATCTCTTTAAAAATATATATTATTTTCTTAACTTTTTTTAATTTTTCTATTTTTTTTACATTTATTTAAATAATGTTTAAACATGTTTTTCATTTATTTACATTTATTTCTATAGCCTTTATTATTTACATTTATTTCTATATGTTATAGCTGAGCCGAATGAGAATAGGGGGATGAACGGCAGCGAGTGTTCTGCCGGAGCTTCGGCTCAGACGATCCAGATGTTCGATCGGCTGAGTCGAACTCCTTCTGCACTTCAGCTCAGCCGAACATGCTTAGCATATTAGAAACTTGGCATATCAGAAATTTGTTAAACCCAACCTAGCCACAAACTGCATTAAAGTCTATGGGATAGGGGGCATTTGTAGCCAATTCTGGCCATTTTTAGAGCTAATAGGTAAGCCATTGTCACAAAAAAGCATGGGAAACTGGCAATGCACATGAGGGACATGTACCAATGCCCAAAAAAATACAGTTGTAAAAGGATACTTTTTTTATAGCTTTAAGGGTGACATGGAAAAAAAACTCAATTATTTTAAATTACAGATTTGGGATACCTAAAAGTTGTACATGTTGATATGGAAAAGTATGATCTTTACAGACAGCCTCAGCAAAGTGCATATTTGGCTGTGGAATAGTTTTCTTTTCTTTTACAATTATCTTGGCTTACATACTGCAAATAAAATGTAGGCACCACTGTGACTTGGTCATCAAATGATAAAAGACCTGCTTTAAATGACCAATAGAAATTGTCTGAGACTGTTGTTGTTCTCAATAATACAAAACTGTCCCACTATTGGCCAATTTCTATCAAACTTTGAAATACAGCTTGTAAAAAATGGCCATCTGCAGGACAACTTTAGTGAGCATGAATAGACCAAAATGTAGAGACAGGCAATGGCAGTTTTTTTTTTAAATATAAAAAAATAAGAGTGTCAGCCCGTGGATAGAACTGTGCACAACCGGTTAGCAGCAGGGCAGTTTAATCCTGGAAAATAGAGAATAACACATCATGTATCAGACTGGATTAAATTAGTCCAATCTTTTTTAGAAATACTGCAATCTTCACTTCTATTGGCCCTCTTGATTGAATACTATTTTTTTGCAATTTTGGTGCCTTTATATTATGATTTTTGTATTAATATTTGTACAAGTAAGTAATAGACAATACACTGTGAAAATGTCAAGCCCATACTTAGAATGTTTTTTTCATATGGTGTATCTGGTATACAGTGACACCATCCAGGTGACTAGATTTGGAAAAATGAGAGCAGACACACAATTCATAGATCAATTTTTTATAAACTTGGTGTTGGATCTGGATTAATACATGTTAACTTACCAACAGCTGAAAATCACTGGGGGGAAAGCAAAGGGAAAGAGGGCAGGACAGATCAAAAATGCAGCCTTGGACACTTACATTTTGAAGATGTAGAGTTTTGGGGATTTTTTGGGGTGACTATACATTAGTAATTAGACATTGAAGAAGAGCACAAAATGGTATTTTCAAAATCTCTAAATATTCCCAAATGCCTTTTTATTGGAACTCAATTTCCCACACATTTTATTTCCATAGCCAATCTGTTCGTAAATCCTCTGGGAAACCAAGGAAGAGTTAGGTGCTGGATAGCCAAATCATATTTGCTAAAAATAATTATCTTGTGGCATTCAAGTGAAAGAAAAACCCTTTCATGTGGAAAACAAAGAGATAAACTACTCTTTCTTTTTCTTTATTAACAGGGTGTGCATATTTAGTGCAGTACACAACAGACAGGGAAGAATCAATTCTGGCAAATGCATAATTCACATAATAGAATTCTGAGACAATCTATACTATCTGGGGTTACAAAATGCATATTAAAACATATAAAAAAAGATTTAAACAATTACTGTAACTAGTCTTGTGATATTCTTTATATTCAGCACATATTGCCATGTGCTTTGAAACTGGAATTAGGAAAATGATGTGCTAATATAGAAAATAGAGATGATACTTATGCAAAAAAAAGTTGCTATGCTATTTGAACATCAATAGCTAAGTACTCAGATTAAATACATTTAAGGGAGCTATTTTACCTACTAAAGGATTTGTATTGCTGTCCATTCAGTTCTGAAATTTACACAGCACTGCAATACCATACATGCCCATCTAGTAAGGGAGGGGATCTGATATATGCAGCCCCAGTCCCACCCTGTACCTGGACAATGAAAGGGGCAGCAGAACACTGATGTTCTCTGTTTGTCATTCTGCTTTCTCCTATCAGAATACTGCAGAATGCTTCTTGCGCTTATTTTCCCACCCCCCAGTCTAAGCTCTTCTGTACAGGGGCTGAAAGAGACTGATACCAAAGTGCACAAAACAGCATTAGTTGGCTATTTAACACACACAGAAAACTAAGACTGCATGATCCATATTAAATATCTGTGTACAATCAGTAAGATTGGGTTCAGGGATTGTAATTGCTATGCATGTGTATATACAAAAGCATTGCAGACATTTATCCATGCTCTTGTTTATTTGCTTTAGTAAATCAGATGCTATATCTAATTTACATGTGATTACATTGTATCATTATTGTTTCCTAGCATAATACAAAAGTAAAAGAAATCTGTGTCACAATATAGGCCTATATGTTAATATTTTGTAAAATTATTACTTGTTACACCAAGGGTGTCAGGACATACTGTATATAAGTATACAAATTAAGTCATAAATATTAGGATATACATTATGTCTAGAAGATAGTGATCTCATATGTTCCATTTCAATGGCTACTTTGTTACCTAACACTGCTCTATACTATACACTGTGTTACATGCACTCTACTTGCTATGCCACTCTGTGCTGCCTTGTATTTTGGGTAGTTTATATCACACTACTGTATACATCCTGTTTTACATTCTATACCCTACATTACCAGTCTGTATGCTTTGCTGTACATTCTATATTCCCCATTGCTTCACTGGATACACTAAATTAAGTTGTACTAATTATACCCTCCATTTAGCTGTTGTTTTCTCTTCAAATTACCAAGCACTGGATTGCATTCATGAACATGATTACTCCTGGGCACAGATTGATCACATTTTTGCTAGTGGGATATTAGCAGACATAAAATGATCATAACGCAATCTGTATGGATTAGGCAGGATTAAAAGATCTGCAGATATAACAATTATTCTTACAGAAATGACTAATTGTCTTTGCTGGAGTCTGCAGCCAGTTGCTATAGTGTTAAACAATTAAGGTTGATGTGTGGGGGATCTGCATGCTTTCCACTCACCTCCTGTGTGGACATAACTATGTATACTTGGGTGATCTGAGTGTGCATTGTTTTAAGTCAACTTTTCCTCACAGGGTCTTCTAATGTATTTGACCAAATTTCAGGCTACAGAGATAGTTGGGTAACATGGGTACACTTATTTTGGACTTCTCACTAAAAAAAATGGATTTGGGGGGCGCATGCGCGCGGCGGTGCAAGATGGCTGCTTCTTGATACCGCTCCGCACTTCTTGAGCTGTGAGACACCCGCATTCTGCCATAACCCAGCTTACCGGGTCGGATGCCCAGGTAGATTGTGAACCTACTCACCCCCGGCGCCCGAATGAGATCCTCGCAATCAAAATACAAGCGCGGCAACCAGCCCTCCGAGACTCCACGTACGCGCCGTGCTCTGGGCAAGATGGCGCCCGGCGGCCAGCATGACGACGCCACTCCTCGGTTGTCGGCTGACTCGGAGGATAGTCAAGACCCGTTTGCTGAGCAGAGGTCCGGCTCCCGTGGATCGCAGGGGTCCAACCTCCTGGTGTGTATGAGGGACATGGTGCGGGAGGAACTCTCTAAAGCCTCCGCTGCTATCACCTCGGAGCTCCGGCGGGAGATTAGGGAGATCGGACACCGCACGGTCTCCCTGGAGTCCCGAATGGACGATGTCACCAACATACTGGAGGGCCATGAACAAGACCTGGAATCTGCCCAGTTGGAGCTGTCCCTCCTCCGCGACCAACTGGAGGATCATGAGAACCGAGCCCGGCGCAGTAATATCCGCGTCCGGGGCCTTCCCGAATCCATCGAGGACCTCGTGGGCTCGGCCACCGCGTTGTTCCAGGAACTGGCCCCTGATCTTCCCGCTGACCGCCTAGAGATGGACCGCATCCACAGGGCGCTTGGACCCCAAAGGCCGGACGGACTGCCGCGGGATGTGGTGGTCAAACTACATTATTTCCGCACCAAAGAAAGACTTCTGCAGGCAGCGAGGCAGGCGCCGGCGCTGTCCTTCCAGGGCCATCCTTACAGCCTGTACACGGATCTGGCCCCATCGACCATTCAGAAGCGCAGAGTCCTTCGACCCTACCTGCAAGTTCTGAGAGATGCGGGAATTACCTACAGGTGGGGATTCCCCTTTTGTCTGCTATTTACGCACCAAGGGAAGTCGTTCCAGCCCCGCTCTCCCGAGGATCTAGGCTCCTGTCTGCGTGAGATGGGCCTCCAGGTCCCGGTGGAGCCCCCCTCCTCGCCCACGGGCTCGCAGCCCCTCCAGCGGAGAGCCCAGACCTCTCAGAAGCCCCACTCTTCACAGGCCCCATGTGATCCGGGCCGGTCGCCCCGCAGATCTCAGGCCCTGCAACGCTTGGGCTCACTGGTGTTTCGCTCTAAACCCAGCGGCTGAACTGATCCGCGTTGAAGCCGGATTACACACCACAGCCTTGAACTGGGCTATTGTTAACTCAGGTACCTTATTTCTTGTTGTTTTTGCTTTCTACCTCCTGAAATGCTATCCGGCAACCCGGGACCCCCTGATGGTCCTCCTTGTGCGGGTGTTGTCCTGCCCTTTGTCTTGCCGGTGAGGCTGACCTGTGTGGGCATTTACTGGTTCTTAGGCCTGGCTAGGCCGTTGCTACCCAAGGCGACTTGCCATTTTTGTTTTTTTATTTTTGTGCTGACTGCTTCCTCCAAGGGAGTTTTTCATCTTGTTTTTTGTCTTTTTTTAATTTTTTTTTTACTTTTGTACTTCAAACCGGACCGAAGCCTTTTGGAGAACTTATATGGTCTTTTGGATTACCCTTCCCGAACGCGGAGGAGGCGCCATGTGCCCGTGTTTAGCACTGCTTGCCTTATGCTTATGTTGATTTTTTGTTCCTGAGTAGTTTTGCATTTAATATTCTGTTACCGTTACTTACAGAACTGTTATGCTGAATCGATACCTCAGCGTTTTGTTTTATGATTGCCTGAGTTTATGCAGTGAGGGATTGTACTTACAGTTATACTGTCTATTGTATCGGTTATAGCTTACGATGATAGACTGTCTAACACTAGACCCCTCTCCCTGTTTCTTGTATGTCTCTTTCTTCTTTCCTTCCTTCCCTCTTTCTGGTTGTGTGGGTTGTTGGGGGGGGTCCCTGGCCCTCGGATCAGCGACTGGCCCTTTACATGCGCATCACATTGTCGCCCTTCCCAGTACCACATCCCATGGCTCTGAAACTATTTTCTCTTAACACCCAACGGTTGAACTCCCCCTCGAAAAGACGCAAGGCCTTTAACTACTTGCATGCCCAGGGGGTGGACATTGGATGTTTCCAAGAGACTCATTTTTCCACGACTTCTGCCCCGAAATACTTTCACCCATCCTATCCTCAGGTTTTCCTGGCCTCTGCTGATACTAAACACAGGGGAGTACTGGTTGCTTTTCACAAACGGACGCACTTCCACTGCACCAAGAGTATCTCGGACCCTCAAGGCCGCTACCTCCTATTGTGTGGCGATCTACTGGGATCCCCTATTACGATCCTATGTTATTATGCCACTAACCTCTCTCCGATCCCCTTCCTGACTCATCTTTTGGAATTGATTG
This sequence comes from Nanorana parkeri, assembly GCF_000935625.1. NCBI lineage: Eukaryota > Metazoa > Chordata > Amphibia > Anura > Dicroglossidae > Nanorana > Nanorana parkeri. The sequence continues at coordinate 1,240,238 of NW_017306771.1, read as the reverse complement.
ATACACATGCCCATGGCACGATTTTCGTGTGCGGGGATTCTAACCTGCCACTCAACCTTAAATTGGACAGATCAAGGCCTCCACTGTCCTCTGCATCCACTGATGGCAATCGCTATCGGGCTGCCTTTGCTGGGTCAGGGTTAGTGGACGCCTGGCGTGAACTGCATCCCCTCGCTAAGGACTTTACCTACTACTCGGCAGCCCATGACCTGTACACTCGTATCGACCACATTTGGATCCGCCAATCGTTCCTACCACACCTTATATCAGCTAAGATCCCCTCGGTACCTTGGTCGGACCATGACCCCACTGTCCTGACCTGCCGCTCATTGCTCCCCAGGACTTCCTCCTCCTCTTCCTGGTCTTTGAATGACTCCCTTCTCCCCCACCCGGATGTAGTAGACCGCCTGTCTTCCCTCTCGTCCGCCTACTTCAGGGAGAATGTGGGATCAGTGTCCTCTCCCATTGTGCTATGGGAAGCCTATAAAGCAGTGCTTCGCGGGCACATAATCCAACTGGCGGCCCAACGGCGGAAAGACCGGGAGGCCCGTAGGCTGGACTTGGAGGCGGAGTTGGACCGCCTTACTGAGCGGTGCAAGACCTCTTCAACGCCCAGACTGAGAGCCAGCCTGGAGAAAACTAGGGTGGAACTCAACCTATGCCTCACCGATATAGCTGAACGCCAACTACGCTGGGCAGGGCAAAAATTCTATGCTCACAGTAACAAACCAGGGGCTATGCTAGCGAAACGTCTCCGCTGCTTTGAGCCGCCCAAACGCCCCATCTCCTTACGAACAGCTGACTCTGTCCTGACCAGTAACCCGCAATTGATATTACAGGAGTTTCAACACCACCTATCCCATTTGTATGCAGAACCACCTCCTTTCCCCACTGTCGCGGCTGAGTCATTTTTTCAAAACCTGCACATGCCTGCAGTGTCGAACACGCAGAAGGAGCTCTTGGCCGCTGACATCACTGAAGACGAGGTGCGTTTAGCGATTAAATCGCTGAAAGCTAATAAGCGTGCTGGACCCGATGGCTACTCATCCCTTTTTTATAAGAAATTTGCAGACATTGTAGTCCCCCATCTGACAACGCAATTTAATTTCCTTAAGCAGGGCCACCCGCTCCCTCTTGAAGCCCTTAAAGCAAATATTGCTATGATTCCTAAACCCACTGCTGATCCCCATTCTTGGTCCAATTTTAGGCCCATTTCATTGCTTAACACTGATGTGAAACTCCTGGCTAAAGTATTGGCCGCTAGGATTAACACCTTTTTAGGATGTCTCATACATAAGGACCAGGTCAGTTTCGTACCCTGCAGACAGGTGGGAGACTTTGTACGCCGGGTCCTTAAACTTATGCACCTAGCTCCTTCCTGCTCCATAGAGATGATGTTACTTTCCCTGGACGTACGCAAGGCGTTTGACACTTTATCTTGGCAGTACCTGTTTTTCGCCTTACGCAAATGGGGTTTTGGAGAAGATTTTCTGGCTTGGATATCTGCGTTATACTCCCAACCCACAGCCTCCATTCGCTATGAGGGATTCAGTTCAGCCACGTTCCCCATACTGCGGGGCACTAGACAGGGCTGCCCTCTATCCCCCATCCTGTTCATATTGGCACTAGAACCGTTGGCAGCCGCCATTTGGGGCAATGTTTCCATTCAGGGATTGGAGCTGGCGGGTACCCCTCATAAATTCTCGCTCTACGCGGACGACATTCTATTAGCTCTATTCTCCCCCCATGCCTCTCTTCCCAATCTATTTTGCACGTTAGCGGACTTCGAAGCATTCTCCTGCTTGCAGGTTAATGAGACCAAATCGAAAGCCTTGAACAATTCCCTGAGTGCCGGCTGCCTGAACGTGATAAAATCTAACTTTAATTTTTCATGGCCCTCTTCCTTGCCCTACTTAGGTATCAAAATCACGCCCTCGCTTGACTCACTCTTCCATGCTAATTACCCCCCGCTTTTCCGCGAGCTGTCGGCCCTCCTTATCTCCTGGCACAATATGCCCTTGTCCTGGTTAGGCAGGATCCACGCTATCAAAATGTCTTATCTCCCCAAGATTATTTACCTTTTCAGGGTCCTTCCCGTTCATATCCCCAGTCATATACTCCGTATAGAGCAGAGGAAGATCCTCCGTTTTATATGGCATGCCTCTAAGCCCCGCTTAGCTGCCAACGTCCTGTACCACCGACGGGGGCAGGGCGGCCTCGGGGTCCCCAATCTCGCGAAATACTACATAGCGGCCCAAATAGCTCTGTTGACGCTCTTTCATTCCACATCAGCGTTACCTCAATGGGCCCTTATGGACATAGTGGAATGCGCCCCCCTCCCCATACATAATCTACTGTGGACCCCTCCCTCCTCACGCCCCCCCATTCAAGACCCTGTCTTGCGGTTTAGTCTGAAACTGTGGGATTCGGTCAAATATACTGCTGGGCTTATATCACCCCACCTTCCCCTCTCCGGTATATTTGGGACTCCCTCATTCCTCCCAGCCTTTGAGAATGCACCAGCATTTTCGTGGTGGGCCCGGCGGAACCCTCTTTATATCAGGGATCTTCTATCCATGAATGGGATTAAATCCTTCCAAGACCTCCAAACTCGTTGGACAGCTCCACTCACGGAGAACTTCCGATATCAGCAACTCAAGAGTTATGTCACAACCCTTCTTCGGAGCTGCCCGGGTTCACCACACAATCTTACACCTTTCGAATCCCGCTGTTGGTCGGACCCCCACTCTGCGGGCCTAATAACCCTCCTGTATGCCTCACTTGTGCTGTCAGTGGGGACGACCAAACTCTCCTATATGCTGGCTTGGGAAAGGGATCTGGGAGACTCATTAGACCTCCACGCCTGGTCTGAGATATGGCTTGCTGCGATGAAGTGCTCTCTGAATGTCTGGCCCAGGAAAACGCTCATAAAGTCATGTTCCGTTGGTACATGACCCCGGACAGGATATCCAAATTTGCCCCCTCCGTCTCGCCCCGCTGTTTCCGGGGTTGCACGGACAGAGGCACCCTATTTCACATCTGGTGGGGATGCCCAAAAGTGCAAAAGCTATGGATTAGAGTGTATAACCTACTGAGATCAGTTTTTGATACAGCTTTTGTACGTAACCCTTGGGAGGCCCTCCTGGGCAGGCCAATTACTCGCCTCTTGAAAAGAGAGAGGAAATTGGCAAACTTTGTATTCCTGGCGACTAGACAGACCATAGCCAGAGCATGGAAACAACCAACGTTACTCTTCTCGGAAGTAAGATGAAGGGTCATGGGCATCATGGTACATGAGAAGCTTACGGCTATCCTGCACGACTCACATGCCTCTTTCCAGAAGACGTGGTCACCCTGGCTGGAATATGTCCAGCCAATGGGACTAGACCGTGACCTCTTGACGATTTGACGGCGACGCGCTTGGTCGGGACGCTGGGGCCCCCCTCGACTCCCCTCACAGCCTCCTCTCTTCTTTGTTTGTCTTCCCCTACTACCCCTTCCACTTTTCTTTTTCTCCTCTTACCTCAAGGTTCTACTGATGTTTTTTGGTGCTTGCCACACACAATATAGAATGATTGCTCGGCATACAGCCGATAGCCTCCTTCCCCCGCTGGTGTGGCTCCGCTGGTGTCCTGCAGCAGCAGCAGGTAGCTGGCGTCCTCACTATGGTTTCCAGCTGCTAACCCACCCCTAGAAATAAAATACAGACCGTTATGGTCCCTTTGTCTTACTATAGTTACTGTTAGGGGGGCTTTTGTTTTGTTTTCATCATACTCTTTAATTAATGTTATATGGTTATCCTCCATTGGCTCTCTACTGGATGACTTTATGAAACGCATTGTTATGCCGGTGTAATGTTCCAAGGCAATCTTCTATTGTTTAAACCTGCTGGTCCTTATCCTACTGCATAAACTGTAATTCTGTTCTGTCAAAAATAAAAATATTTGTACAACAAAAAAATGGATTTGAACTTTGTATTTTTGGCTGTTTGTTAAGACATGTAAAACATAATAACAGTACATAAACACAAATGTTACACATGAAGTACTTATTGCTAAAGATGTCAAACAATGTGCAAAGTGATGCATCCCTAAGCACGTGATTAGAATGCATCATGTGTTGATATAAGCTAAGTAAACAGAAAATTGGTTACGATGGCGTTTGAACTTTGCAAATCATTAATTGGTGTGTTATACTGATGTATTAAATAAAGATGAAACAGGTTTAACTCCTTTCTGAAAATATCTACAAAAATGCAAAAATTATTTAAAAATATATATATAATGGAGACATTGCCTTTCATTTAGATTTTCTGATCTTTACTATGTGTCTGATTTTTTTTAGCAGATATACATTTTTTACATCACACTTGACAAATTAAACACATTTGCTAAAATTGTATTTGTATACTTACACATACTTTTTTTGCATCTCTCACCTTTTATAAAGGCATCTAATTGCATTTTTAATGCTGTCAAATGTAATGTTGAGGGATATTGTATAATGCTCTAAAATGGACAAAAATCCCTTTCATTCTATGAAAGTGTTTCATACCTTTTCAAATATAGAATAACTCCATCGCTCTTTTACACTCTTGGTAGAGTTTAAAATGGTTTGAAAAATATCCAAAAAGGATGGTTTCAAAATATAGACTAATGATCTAATCTGCTAGATCATGCGCACCGTCTTATTTTTTTAATATTTTATTTTCTACAGGAGTATAAATTAACAAGGGAGAATTACAGGAGAAAATAAATTGTAGATGTGAGAGTATGCTTTTGAATATAAAAGTAATGATGAAAGACAGATGGTAAATGCAATATTCTTGAGGCCCTTTTGGCCTAAAACTAGAAGGTAAAATGTGATCCATAATGCAACAGAGAGCCAGTAAAGAAGCTTACTTAGGGTATAAGCCTCCATGGACTAATCTTAGTATTGGTAGGTTTGGGCTCCTCTGAAGCATCTGAAGTTCAGATATAGCAAATACATGTTTTCCCTGAAATAAATGTGAATCAAGGTTTTAAATTCAGCTTACAATTCAGAGCTTACTAAAACTTAATAATAAAGCGTAGATTTAGGAGGACATCAGTCCATAACCATGGGCTTTGACAGAGAGATATATCAGACATTTAAAACAGTTGGGCCGGAAAAAGCTGTCACTGCTAGCTCTGCACAATCGTTTTCTATTTTTTTTTCTACTTTTTAAACTATTTTTCTGTCTCTCAGAGGGACCGAGCAGAACAGCCGAGCCGAATGCCGCTCAGCGGCATTCGGCTATTTACTCACTGCTGTTCAGCATCTATAAGAATAGACCGAACAGAAGCGAGTAGCCTGCCGGAGGCTGACTCGGCTGAGTCGAACTCCTTCTGCACTTCGGGTCGGCCGAACATGCAGAGCATGTTCGGCCGACCCAAAGCCTCCCAATCTACGGCTGATTTCAGCCGATAAATGGCTGGAGTCAGCCGTACCAGCCTGAAGTGTATAGCCGAACATCGTTCGGCTCACTTCACTTAGGGTCAGTGAGTCACTCGGCAGCCTACGGCAGCTTAGTGAATACACCACTCTGTCTTGTAAAAGTTGCATGATTTTAGCACAACTATTTATCAAACCCAAATTTTCTTTAAAAAACACTTAAGTTAATTTTAGTGCATATAAACAGACTATATTAGCCTTTTTTGGGTATCTGTGATGATTGCAGTGTGCTTACACTCACTGGCCACTTTATTAGGTACACCTTGCTAGTACTGGGTTGGACCCCTTTTGTCTTCAGAACTGCTTTAATTCTTTGTGGCATTGATTCAACAAGGTGATGGAAACATTCCTTAGAGAGTTTGGTCCATACTAACATGATAGCATCACCCAGTTGCTGCAGATTTTTCGGCTGCACATCCATGATGCAAAGCCTGAACCGTTGATACAAGTCAGGATGGATCCATGCTTTCATGTTGTTTACATCAAATTCTGACCAAACCATCCAAATGTTGCAACAGAAATCGAGACTCATCAGACCAAGCAGCGTTTTCTCAATCTTCTATTTTATCATTTTGGTGAGCCCTTGCAAACTGTAGCCTCAGTTCCCTGTTCTTAGCTGACAGAAGTGGCACTCATTGTGGTCTTCTGTGGCTGTAGCCCATTTGCTTCAAGGCTCAATGTGTTGTGAGTTCAGAGATGGTATTCTGCATACCTCGGTCATAACAAGTGGTTATTTGGGTCATTCTCCACTGAACTCTGTCACCAACAAGGTATTCTTGCTCAGAGAGCTGCCGCTCACTGGATATTTTCTCTTTTTCAGACCATTCTCCGTAAACCATAGAGATGGTTGTATATGAAAATCCCAGCAGTTGCTGAAATACTCAAACCAGCCTGTCTGGCACCAACAAATATGCCATTTTCAAAGTCACTGAAATCACCTTTCTTCCCCATTCTGATGCTTGGTTTGAACTTCAGCAGACCATCTTGACCATGTCTACATGCTTAAATGTATTGAGTTACTGCCATGTGATTTGCTGATTAAATATTTGTGTTAACGCTCAGTTGAAGAGGTGTACCTAATAAAGTGGCCAGTGAGTGTATATCAGCTCTCAATCAAACTTTTAAACCCTTAAAAGACTGGAGTCATAACTAATCACATGTGCAGCACCATGGCAACTACAGATCTGAATAGAAGCTAAGATAGGTCCATCTTTAGCTGCAAAAGGTTAGGAGGGTTTAGTTACACTTTAATGCTCCCGTTGCTAAGCAGCACATACTCCCCTTTCTTTAGCTCCACTGCTGCTTTGTTCAGCTACTAGGTTCAAAGATAGTATGGAAGAGCATGTGACTCATCACTCTTCCTCTCAAGTGACAGTGCTGATGCTTGGTGATTGTTCCAGCACCGCCACATGGAGATTAAAAGGAGTACCCTGTGTAAGCTCTAACTAGCATAACTCAGAAATTACACAGGCCTTCCTTTCCTCTATTCTGTTGGCTGAACAGAGAGGTGGGGAAGTGAAAGGTAAGTATGTGTGACTGGGGAGGATGGTATTAAAGTACACATAATGCATTGCCCATGCTGGGCTTTAAAGAGGAACTGTACCCATATCTTCAAAATAACAACAAAGGCACCTTTAGAAATGTCTGGTAATGCCAATCTACAAAGAGATACTTCTGGATAATTGCAGGCTTTTTATTTTTTTGCATACCTTATTTTTTTTTCTTTCCCAGTCTTCTGACAGTGGCCATTTTACCTATGAGCAGGTTACTAGATCTCCCTTTACTTCCTGGAAATCTGGCACATTTGACTTGTGACCATGCAAATCATCTCAGGAGAGGAAATTGTCTTTCCCTGAATTCTCATCAGATTACAAATTAGATTTCCCAGCAATGCTCTGCTGATGTGACCTTCCCAGGATGCAATGATTGGCACATTACATAATTTGTGCCAAAGTAGACCAGGAAGTGGAAAAAATTGTAGGTAAAATAAAAATCTGTTTGTTTAGCTAATGAATGTAATACAATTTCATATCAGCATGCAGAGGGAGTACAGGTCCGCTTTGCGTGTAAAACAGTAAGGAGGTGAAACAGTAAATCACTAACATGATGGAAACATAATTAGGGTCAGGTTATCTCTGTTTTAGGTGATGAACATGAAGCTGCAAAAATCTACTACGGAATGGAGGAATCCTTAAACTGCTACCAGTTTCAAAATAAAATGAACATCTTCCATCCCTCTGTACCAATTGCTATAAAGACATACATAACAATTCTTTAAAACAAGCAGTCATGCAAATAATACACCAAAGTACATCACAGTATCATTTCTGACTTACACAAAGCAGGAATAAAATTGGGCTATTTAATTCAATTTAGTAAAATACATAGCCCATACAAGCAAAACACACACATTTTCTGTTACAAAACAAACAAACCTTTATGATCTTAAATTAGTCTATTTTAGTGCTTGCTTTCTGAGTAGTGGCAAGCTCAAACAACCATTCAGAATGTAGTATACTTCCTCCAGACAAAAATTTAATAGAATCACTTAAAACAATTAATTACCCGAGTTTTCACTCAAGCTGTACTGGAAAAGATATGCTGGCAAAAAAAGGAATTTACTTGCTGGTTTCTGGAGGCCTGTTTGTTATTAACATGTAAATTAAATCATCACAGCTGTTCCATTTTTTAATCTGGGAATATGAAGAGTGGGGCCAAGCTTGGACCAAACAGTCTTTTCCTGTTACATGCACATTTCATCAGGACATAACAGTAATACTGGGCAATGTTTCTTTTGCTTTTTTGAAACAATTTTTTTTGTTATTATACATTACTTGTATTTACGCATCGTTTTAATTTTTGAAGCAAATGCATCTAACATGTGGACAAATAAAATGCTTCATCGGGGAACAGATAAATACATGATAAATTAAGACAAAGATTAAGATTAAAGCTTTATTAAAGCATGTCCCATTTTAGGACTGCTCATTCTCTAACTTTCATCAGCATACCGTGCCTTAATTAAAACTGGTATATGTGGTGTGAAATCATGAAATTCCCTATAGATGAGAATAGGTGTATTATAAGATATCACACAAGAGATATGCATTTAGGATTAAGCATAATTTACATAAAGTTAATATGCTCACATAACAAGATTATTATAGCACTAAAAAAACTGCATTTAGGACATTTAATGAATTGATGTGGCCTATAGCTTATAGCTATGTAATTTATTTGATTTTGTTTTGTTCATACTGCAGTTCAGATATAAGAATACATTTAATGTCTTTGAAAACCTTAAATATCACAAGCTTTTTTTATTTGTGGGAATCTAAACAGCTATACTACAACTGTGCAAATATATATACAGTATATATGATGCTGGTCTATTTTAACTTCCCATAAGCTTACTGAAATCTATACTAATTATAATTACAAAAATTATACAGACCGATAAATTGATCTGTTTGTTAGATTGATGGTTTGTTGCAGGTAAGGAGTAGTGTACTTTCTCAATTCTTTTGTGGCTACACAAAGATAATGGTTATCAATATAAAAGGAAGCTAGCTAATGAAAACCAAAATATTTTTTTTCACTACCTTCTTTACTTTGAACATATCACTTTATGTAAGTTACCCTATTTGCAATAAGGACTGCACATGTTACAATTTTATTTTCCTCTTTTCTGTACAATGAGCTATTCATTGCTGTTAGAGATGGGTATCATGCATGCTACCTGGAAGGGTAATATGTTAATAGAGAAGAAACACTACAACACTAGAGATACTACAACACTAGAGATATGGCCACTTTTAGAGTAGATTTCAGGGCAATGTGACCGGGTCTCTGCAAAGGGCATCCCCTTAAAGGCATATTTTTCTTACCTGCACTCACATGTGTAGCCCCTACCACCTTTTGTGGAGTGGCTACTAGAAATTTAGTGTTTAGTGGCTGAATTATAGTTGGCATTTATCTGGTTAATTATGGGTGTTCTGTCATTGATTGTACTACCTGAGTGGGGTGTAACTGCAGTGTGGGGCAGTCAATGGCGGAACATCGTGAGTGTGTGTGGCTCACCAGCCAATCACTGGGAGTTTCATGGCCAGTGGTGCATGCTGGGGAAATGCATATATACTCAGGGGAATTGCCTTGTGCTCAGTTCCAGTCTTGGAGGTTGATGAAACATGCTGATTGAGGAGGAACCAGAGAAGCTGATGGCTGCTGGAGGTGCCTGATACTGGAATATACCTAAAGAACAGGTCTGGTGTCTCTCGTGCTAAAGATCGCATGCTTATCCCTGTTCAGCTGATGCTCTAATATCCAGTGTCAGCCTGTACTCCTATTGATACTGCACTGTGGAATTCTGAAAGGTACTGGTGAGTCTGGAGTTCTTTTCTATTCCATGTTTGTCTTGGGTGTCCTAAGCCCTAAACACTCTCTCACAAATTATGAAGTTCTGCAATAAAGTTCCATCAGCATCATATGTACAGTCTGGATCTCCCTCTTATCGATCACCAGAGAAGGGTGGTAGATGCTATTGGGGCAATCAGTTGCTAAAATCCCTAGACAGGCTATGGAAGACCCATTTATCCAGCAGCTCCATCGGGGATAAGCACTACACTTGCATCTTCTTTCTTCTCTGCAGCAGGCATTCATATGAACTATTATGATTTAGCAGGTTTTTATGATGTGAACCATTTGTTTAATAAAACAAGCAGGGAGCTGTGTGCCTGTGTGATAGACATATTGAGATGAAGTATGCTGGTGACCCAGGGGAGCAGTGACTTCACTCCTGTCATGTGACAGTGCTTGCTACTAGTAATTTGCTGCTGAGCCCAGGCACCATCTCAGGGGGGCAGGTCACATGATCCTCCATACTTAGAAGTATTGGGCATTGTCTCCATCTTTGGAGGAGCAAGGAGCTTTGAGGAAGCACAGCTATGGTAAGTAAATGGGGCTGGGGGATGCCCTTTTCAGAGGTCATGGTGTTCAATTAAAGTCATATTGTAATGCACCATGAATATTCTAGTCAAATAGTAGATTCTAAAATTCAGTATTTGCATTGGTTTAGGAATGTTCCAACAATGATTAAGTTGTTAGCCATACCAGAGGTTGCTTATATGCACCAAGAGCAGAATTCTGCTATAAGGATGGAACATGCCTACTCTATCTTATACCTTAGGAGTCAGAGTATATTTCTGGCAGAAGTGGTGCTTTGAAGTAACTTGCAGTAAAGCTAAAAGTATGACTATGCACCGTATGGTGTATAATCTGCACCAAGGCTATCACTTGACCGCACTGACAAGTTTACTGTAATGTTACAGAATGTCGGAATTCCCCCCAAAACCTTGACTTAAACTTTAACCCCAACACCTAATTTTAACTCTAACCATAACCTAGCCTAACTTAATCACTAACACTAATATAATTGTTAAAACCAATCTCCAGACAAAATGTATCCCACATCCTACCCCCTCCAACCCACACATCAGTTTTTTTGTTTACGTTGTAGAGTCCACTGTCCAGAGATCAGCTTTAACGTTTATAGTTACCTAATTGAGCAACTGAAGTAGCAGCACATAAAGCTACCTGCTCCATGGGCATGAAAATGCCAAATGTTTATTAAAGGAATAACAACATCAACAATGATAACAATATAATATGTAACTGCAACAGTGTGTATTAAATATTTTAATGATAATATTTCCGTATGTTTGCCAAATTTGTAAATATTTTATTTTATTAATTCAGTTCAGATATCCTCATTTTCTCCATAAGGAATTTTATCAGTGAGTAATATGTCCTTTTCTAGTGGTATAAAATAAAACATTCTGAGTTCATTGCTTGCTTATATAAAATCCACTCATCGACACCTCTGATGTGCTTACATTGTTATATCTAAGAAACCTTGAAAACCTTGAGGTATGTATTGATCAGTTTGCAGGAGGATCGCAAGGGGTCTTTGAAAGGTCAGATTTTATTGTAATTGCAGGAATGAATGAACAATTATTTTAAAACATGTCCACAAAGCCTGGTTAGTACATGCAGGCAAATATAACTAGGGTCAAATATAAAACCAGCAAAATTAATCTATGTTATTCTTCAGTGCAAATAGGAAAAGGAAGTGAAATAGTCTATCCCAATAACAAGTGTGTAATTTTAGCAACATTTAAAATATGTAAACACAATGTGTTTTTAAAATGTGAATCTCTAGTGTAGCTTGTTCCTATTCTTTTTCATTTTAGATGCATTTCCGTAGGTCATTTACACCAATGCATCGCCACAGCATTTACAGACAATTATACATTTTATACCAGTTTTTTTTAACATTGGGACTGGTTCTGAAAAGGACATCCATTTGATATGAGTTCCTAATTTTATCTTAACCCCTTCCCGACCGATGATGAGATTATACCGTCAGTAACGTTCAGTTCATTAACGACAGGTGACGGGATAATCCTGTCATGCTGTATAATGAGTGCTGGTCCATTAAGGGACCAACGCTCATTGTGTAACTGCTGTTGATGTCCCCTGGGGTCTGAGGCATTGTTTTATTCCAATTCATAACAATGAAAAAAGTTACAAAAAGTAGAAAAATAAACATAAAAATCACAGGGGCTGAATATAATTTTCTTTCCCATTTTTTAAAATCTTGTCAGGTTGCTTTAACTAACATCATATACAGGCGCATAGCTTGGATCTGCATCATTGAAGCTAATCCCCTTGACCTGCAGATAAATGAGACACAAATAATGTTACTTTGTATTTCTATCTTGTGCCTGAACACTGTTAATGTGTCAAATGTTTTTTTTTCTTACAGCAACAGTTTATCCAGCTCCTGTATTTACACAGCAACTCCCAACTGTTATATTGACAGTCAGGAATTGCCAGCAGGTGCAGCAGAGGAGCAGTGGGACAAAAGGGTGTACTACAAATGCCCTGTGTAGTATGATTATGTTTTTTTAAACATATGTAGCATGTCAAAACATCCACATTGGGTTAAAGCATCTCTTTCCTTTTCCATTCTTTATAGAAACTGCCACCATATTTGAACTATTCATCTTATGAACAACTCCTCTATGCATATTGCAAAGAAGAAAAACTCACCACAAGTCTGTCCTCTGAGACCCAATTAATCCCCCGATGGGTGCCAATATCTTGTCTTTTGCTTACCAGAAATTATGTCAGTTTGCAAATCACAGCCCATATGTCAAAGACAGATGGAACAGTATGGTTCACTTTAAGCCTATCCCACCAGAACCTGAATACATCATTTCATTTACAAAGTAATTTATAATGTTCAAGGTGTAGTTTATAGGTATAGTATATTTTAAAAATGTATATTTCCTGACTACTGTCATTTAGTCGGTAGTGCCCCTTTCAGTGCTTACCATTTTATTATCACTAGTACAGAAACATTCTATCATTAATGAGTTTCATTAACTCAAGCGTAGCATTGATTAGCGTGTTTGTTAAGGTCACTTACTGCACATTCTAATTATGGTTCTATTCACCAACGGCAATAAGAAAAATAATATGGATTGCAAAGCTAATAGGCTTAGGTTTAAAAGAATCAAATTAACTGATCAACCTGTAAAAAAAGACTAACAATTATTAAAGACACAGAAATAGATTAATGATTGTATTAAATCATTTTGCTTCAAAAGTTTGTCCCAATGAGCATTTTTAGAACAAATAGTTGACATAATGCTACACTAACAAAAATCTCATCAGACTAATAATACTGTTAATATCCCTGTCCAATCCAAGCCTATATTTGGAATTTGGTAGATGTTTCTTCTTCTTGTTTTCTTTAGCCAAATTCTGGTAGTAAGATCTCCTTAATAGCATGCTCAACTCAGGTTATCCATTCTTTTTTGTTCACAGTTCCTGCAACATTGTCAACCTTTGGAGAGGTTAGTGATAGATGCACTACCAAATTTGGATAGGCTCAACTAACAAATGAAATCTGAACTCCAACTAATGCTTTTTAAGCAGTTACAACCACGGTTTTCCTTTTTTTCCTTTTGGGATAAAGGAAAATACATTAATAAAATCTAACGATTGTAAGCACCCCTGTCAGTTGAATGGTTTGTCCCAACCCTCTGTCGACCACTTTTGCTAGACAGTTTGGTATGTTAAAATGTTTAATATGCAATTTCTTTCCTGTTTCATATCTAAATTTTTAGTTTCCTAATAATGCTGTCATAACATTGAGAACATTGCTGTTGTGAATAATGTTTGACTTGTGTTATTAACAGTTGGCATTTGTTGAGGTGACTAGAACTATGCAGTAGAACCTTGTAATCTACATTGAGAGTATCTTTTTTGTGATTATATTCTTTGTATGGTGTAGTGGTCTAACTGCACCAGTAGGTTTACAATTAAGATTAACTTTTTGATATGTAGCTCAAGATGAAACAGTAGAATTAGGTAGTGTTTTCCTCTGTGAGTGGCAGAATTAATAGATTGTTTGAAATATATACTGGTTATGATAGTAGGAAAGTGTTTCCCATACACTGAAACAGCGTTATCAACCGTCCAAAAACTGTATTGAGAACCCGGGGACACAACATGATGTTAGAAGAGAGTGGGTTCAATCTTAGAAGTCGTAGGGTTTTTTTTGTTACTGTGAGAGAAGTGACATTTTGGAATACCCTTCCACAGGTTGCGGTATCCGCTGATACCGTGGATAAATTCAAAAAACATATTAATGAATTTCTTCTTTCGCTTAATCTACAGGGTTATGGGAATGTTAGAGCAAGATAAATACACACATATAGGTTCAACTGGATGGACCCTTGTCTTTTTTCAACCTTACCTACTATGTAACTATGTGACCAAGCAAAAGAAGTCCCAAAGCACATTTCCCATTGGATATTCTAAAATAAGTATAGTCAGCTCATGACTTCCTGATGAAATAAATAGTAAATAATCTTCCAGAAGACATTTAACCACGGGTTATTATGCCATTTCCATACTATATACATTAATGGTCTAAACAGAGTGAGGGGAATTTATCAAAATCTGGAGCAGTTGTGTATGACACTTGGTCAGCTTGTCTCTTTCATTTTTAAAGCTTAACTAAATAAACTGAAGAGGGAAGTTGATTGGTTACTATGGGTAACGTCTCCAGATTCTGTCTGCTTCAGGTTTGATAAATCCCCCCATTATCTTTTTGGAACAGCAATGTCTACAGTGAGGACTGCAGTTGAAAACAAGACAAGTTGCTTGTTGTTGCTTGTTGTGAAGCTGTGATTTGAGTTTTAGTAGTAGGATTAGTTAGAAAATACTTTTTTTATGTTCAACTTTCTCACATATATATATATATATGTATAGCCACATACATATCAAACTTGTTTAGATTTTTATTGGAGCGGATTTTATACCTTTATCCAGAACCAATAGTTCCTTTCTATATAAAGTTTGTTTATATAATTGTATATAACTTCTCTTAAAACTCTATTTTCTTTTGTTTCTTCTTTCCTGCTCAATCCTCTGTCCATCCATAGCCATACTAACACAGACAGGACAGAGCTTGAGTGCTGGTCTATGTGCACAGTGTAGTTACACTAGCATATGTGTGTTGACTTTGATTCATTTTGTAATAGAAAGGTGGTTATGATTTTGCACAGGGTGTCACCTTCCACTTTTTAAGCCATGAGAGTGAATACCAATATCTTAAGGAGCATTGAATGTTGAAAGAAATAACCCCTTTTTGGAAAAAACATCTGACCATACTAATATACTGTATGTTAAATTTAGTCCTCTGAACAAGGTGAACGCTGTTTCCAGTGGAGTGGAGATGCACATAGGATTAGTTCATTTTCAATAAGGGAGCACAGTGGTTACTAATTGGATGTGAAGGAGTAGGTTGATTACACAATAGAAGGTGAACTTCATATGTATTGTTGTCATCTACACTTATAGGGAATTACGATTGCACGGAATACAATTTTAAGACACAGTGGACTGAGAATTGGACTTCATTTATGTGTGTTTACATATGTGTATATTTGTTCACATTGGAGTTGTTACACACATTTCAATAGTTTTGCACAGTTCTGGAACGTTATAGCACTTTATATATGAAGAGAGTATTCAAATATATACTACAGCAATAGTGCTGCATTAGTATCATATTAGAATGCATTGTGAATAGTGAGACACTCATTGTTTTGTTCTGACTGCTTAGTTCACATGAATATATTTAAACACAAAAAGCCTTTTTGATTAAATTTAAGGCTATAGAAAATTTCTCTTAATAACCTAGCAGTGGGTAAGATGGGTGTAGGGTCATCACACTAGGATGCTTTCTGTCCTTTGTGTCTCTGTCCTTGGCCTTTCTGTCAGAAATGTTTAGCCAGCACACATAGTGGAGGACCAGTGCGAGCACCTGCACAGGCGCTTGTATATGTGTATAGTTTGGCTAATAGAATTGTATATAGCTGTGCACCTCTGTGCAGACGTGAGTGCTGATTGTGACTCATGGCACCAAGTGGGTTATTTAAAGCTGAGATTTGCATCACTCCAGTTCTGAAAGATCTTTGAGATTCTGATTTTGTTGCTGACCTTCTGTTACCAGCACAGCTCGCCTTTTGCTCTCATGATTGCTGCTCTGCTCCTCTGTGAACTCAGCTTGTATCCTGATTACTCCTCTGCCTGCTGTTCCATCCTGCCTGACTGCTGCTGACCGTAGCTCACTCCTTGACATCGCTGTCTAGTGAGTGGTATTCCCTGCTACATCTAGGATCCATACATCTGCATCCACCAGTTCAGGCAACATTACCTGTGGGCATTTGTGCCACCCTTTTGTCCCTGCACTCTCTGTCCCCCTGTCAGGGGTACTTAGACTAGAGCAACAAGAGAGGCCACGCTCATCATCTTAGGCTCCCATTAAGGTATGTGACACCTGCCTGTCGAACCACTTGTCCATAAAATCTATTAATAAGACAAACTTTATTGGTAAATGTTTTGGTTTGAAAGCCAGATTAAATGCACATATTTTATTCTCCCAAAGATGTATTCAGGCTTTACAGAATCATACAGTCCATGCATTATGATTGATTTGTGGTGTGATTCTCTGCAGAGCAGACCAATCTACATGCAATTGCTAAATATAATCAAAAGTGGCAATTGTCCTAATTTAGTTGTTCCTAAATGTATGTTCTTTATTTAATAGCCATTGATCAGCATTAACCACTTGAGGTGTTTACTCCCCCTTCCTGGCCAGGTCATTTTTCAGTATTTAGCACTGTGGTACTTTGACTGACATTTATTCCATCATGCAATGCTGTACTGAAATTAATTTTATACCATTTTTTGTGGACACATAGACACACATTCTGTTTCATGTGTAACTTTAATTTTTTATTTTTTTTGCAACTTTAATTTGTTTTCCTATTTTTTTTTCCAACTAAACGTTATTGTTATCACATAGGGGGCTAAGAAACCCTCTATGTGATAGCACAAAGATGTGACAGGTCCTCTTTATGGAGACATCAGGGGTCTCCAAGACCCCTAATGTCACCTATGGACCCCCAAAGAAGCTGATGAAGCAGAGATCTGCTTCATCAGCTTCTCTCACTTCCACATTCTGACACCGGAGAGGGGATTGGAGGGAGATCGTGTGCCGATCTCCCTCTGATCCCCTGTCACAGAGCCACCATGCTGGTCCTGGGCTTGCACTGGGCACAGCAGAGCTCTGGACCAGCGGAGGGGGGGCTGTGGATGGGGGGAGGCGCACGCTCGGCACCTAATACAAGCAATCCACCAGGGATCACTTGTATGTAAATAGGCATTGCTGCTTGTTTTTAAATGTTGGCAGTTTCCAGCTCGCGCACTCTGAGAGACCTCCCGGCCGGCCGCTTTGTCACAACGGCCGGCCGGCCAGGGAGGCAGTTAATAGACAATAAATATAACCAAGAATTCGAGCCTCTACATTAAAGGAGAACTATGAGGTGAGTGCTTTTCACTCACCTCATAGTTCTAGCCGACCTGTGACAATGAGACTGTCACAGGTCGGCTCAGTAGATCGGGAGGTGATCGAACATATACCGGTGTTCGCTCACCTCTCAATCCTGTCATGGCTCTCTGCCGTGACAGGGGAGGGGCTGGATTCCACACTCCCCACTCTGACGCTGACTGGCGGAACGGACGGGGAGGGGGCGGGTGCAGCTGGCTCTGCCTCTAGATAGGCAGAGCCAGCTGTCACTCACGCAGCTGGGCAGATCTCGACATCCGGCTGCGGCGTCTCAGTATACCGCGACCTGTAGCTCGCAGTATACTGAGCTTAGGGTAACGGTAGGACGCTAGTTTGTGTCCTCCCGTTACCCAAAGGAGAACTATGGGGAAAAGCCCTGACCCCATAGTTCTCCTTTAAACGTTTTATCACATAATGCTGCAAAGCACCAGTCATAACCACTTATTTTCGCCTGAAATCTTTGGATCCTGGAACACATGTGCTGCTAAAGTTGGCACACCCTTCAGTTTGCCTCTCAAGCACAGAAATATGTTTGGACTAATATATCTTTAACAGCTGCAGTCATAAGCGACTGAAGATATACTTTCTGTCAATTAGCCCTGCTCTGTTCCCTTTTTCCCATTTCAGCACCATTAGAGAGAATATCATTGTCAGCCCAAATTTTAATTTACACCCTTTTGCTAAAGATTTTAAAAAAAATCATGTAACAAAGTTACAGATAAAGAAACATAGATTAGTTAGCGTTTATTCTATGAATGAGCATATGGTTAACAGGCAATTACACATCATATTATAGGCTACAACTTTTCAATTACATTGTTACTTTTACAGGGATTTAAATAGAACGTAGGTAGTATTTTTTCAATGATTTAAAATATGACAAAGAAGGTTATTCACAAAGCTGCCGCAGGCAGCCGAGTGAGTAACCCACCTGAAGTGAAGTGAGCCGAACGCTGTTCGGCTATTTACTTCAGGCTTGTACAGCTGATTTCACCCGTACATCGGCTGAAATCAGCTGTACATCGGCTGGCTTCGGCTGCAACGAAATTTTGTCCAGACTACCGTTAACAAATTTTGTCCGAATCCCGAAACTAATTGAATTTCGGACTCAAATCTCGAAAAACAAAATAACGTAAAATCCGAATCAAAACAAAACAATTTTTTTTGCCAGTGCACATGTCTAGTGAGTTTTATTTATGTACCCACACTTTAGAGTGATTTTTTTATGAATACATTTCAGAGCTTTCATTAACACACAGAAAGCACAAAACTGAACTATGTCCTCTGCCCTGCCCTGAGCTGCCCTCCTTGCTGCTACTAGATAAACTGAATAAAATTCCCTCATATACTTACTGCTATCTGTAATCTTTTCAATGTGGATGCTGATTCCCTGCAAGTTATGAGTATGGTGTGAAGAAGAGTCACTGATTTTAGCATCTGGAAATCAGCAGGTCTTTTAACAACTCTGAACAACAAGCAAGTATTTGAGATTTTAGGTCTTATATTACAGGGTATATAAACCCAACCAATGAGATTATCTTGCTTGGAGCTTTTTGATCTGTTAAATATCCCATTGAAAAAAAGTGTTTGGTAATTTTTTTGGATAGGTGCAAACAAATCATGTTGATGCTCCAGAAATCTTGTCAGCTGGTTACTTACTGTGCTTTCTGTCTGTGCTATGCTCTTTATTATTATTATTACTACTATACGGGATTTATATAGTGCCAACAGTTTGCGCAGCACTTCACAAAATGGAGGAATACTTCACAGTTATAATACAATTTCAATATAGGATGGTTAGGAGCGCCCTGCTCATGAGAGCTTGCATTTTAGTAGGAGGGCAAGTGATACAAAAGGTAATAATTGTGTGATATGAGTTAACGGAAGAAGTAAAGGATAGTTATTATGTTTAGATGGGATAGGCTTTCCTGAAGAGATGAGTTTTCAAGGATCGCCTAAAGGTGGGCAGAGTGGACAGGGATAAGAGGACAGATTGGGGTAAAGAGTTTTGAAGAATGGGATGCACTCTGGAGCAGTCCTGGAGGTGAGCATGGGAGGTGACAAGGAAACTGGAGAGCAGGGAGGATGGTTTGGGTGATATTTTAAGATGAGGTTGGTGATGTAGCTGGGGGCAGAGTTGTAGATGGATTTGTATGTTGTTGTTAGTATTTTGAATTGTATTTATTGGGCAAGTGGGAGCCAGTGGAGAAATTGGCAGATGAAGGGCAGCGAACACTGAACGGCTGGTGGATAAGTCTGGCAGCAGCATTCATGATAAACTAAAGGGGGGATAGCCGGTTTAGTGGTAGGCCAACAAGGAGGGAGTTACAGTAGTCTCATTACAGTAGTTTCATTGTTTTCAACTATCTCTGAGGACTGCAGACCCCCTCTCCTCTATGTTATGGAGAGGAGGAGAGAGAGAGGGTATTGGGGTCTTATCCTAGGGTGACAACACTGCTTCTCCATAAATACAGTACAATGAGTAAGTTTTACAACCCTAGGACAGAAAGTGTGTTAATAGCAGGATCACTAGGTAAAAATGAAGGAAAAAATCTGAAACATAAAATAATGCAGCCAACATATCTCAGAACTAGTAAGGCAATTGTTCTGCTAAACTGAATTATTGTATTTTCTTTTTTTAATTTTGCTTATATACATATAACTTTATAAGTTACCACTCATCATTCACTTCACATATTGTCCCAGCAGCATTTACTGCTTACTGTACCTCCCAAAGTTGCAATCATTTACACACCATTGAGGATTTGTTTCCATTACTGAGTGGTGTACGTACAAACAGCAGTGCTAATCAATGTTATAACAACCTTGGCTGAGCTGTAAATAGTATTTTATATAGGGCAGTTTTGATTGAGTGTTTTTGCAAAAGATACCAGATAAGATACCATCTTTACTATCTTTAAATTCATCATATGCTTCACCGAAATAATTGTGAATGTTCTGTTTCCACATTGCCGAAACAGAAAAAAGAACGCCCATGATATTTGCTTAATGAGAGGCAGAAATAACAATGCAGCGATAGTGATGTGTCTAATTATTGGGATATTTTCAAGATTTTTTTTTTCTCCCAGAGTCTCTTTATGTAGAAGCTGCCAAATTACATGTCACCTTGGAGGGCATATTTTCTGTACTTCACAGCGTCTACAATAGCAAACTCATGAATATTTACTGTGCTGATCAGATATGCAGCAGTGAGAACAAATAAAAAATGTTTGTATTTGCATATTCGGCAGCTATTAGGCATGCAATGGACAGAAGAAAAAGAAATTGGAGATACCTTTCCATGGGGATACTGAAAGAAACATTCCCCTACAAAATGACTGACTATTAATAATAACATTGACTTTTAAATTGAAAGAGTTATTACTTTTGCAGCTCTTCTACATTTTATTTACTACTTTTAAACAGAAGCAAACATTAAAATTACCCAGCAATCCATTTGAATATGTTTGTGTTACATGTCTTGCATTTGATAGATGGATATTGTACCAGTCAGTTCTCTGTGCATTGACTGAGCTAAACTGTGGTCACCCTACATGTAGATAAGCTACAACCTACTTTAAACTGGGACCCCTAATACATGCAAAATGTTTCTCCACCCTAAAATGTTGTTTTGGGACCCCAAAAATAAATGATTCTAATAAATATCCTCTACTATATTGTACTAGTGCCTAAACGTTAAGACTGCGCCAGGCCACAATGTTTAGTTGAAAAAGCAAGAATTCAGTATTCAGTCATTCCTATCCCTGGTTGAAAAATACACATGAAAAAACCCCCATGAGTAGTAAAAAGTAAACAATACTTACCTTAGACCGCAGCTTCTGGCTGCTTCAGCTTAATTCATCCTCTCTGCAGGAGACTGGGAAAAATGAGTATCCCAAATCCTGGAAAATGTTCTTCAGCACAGTGCAAGGCCCATTTTTTATTTCTTTCTGTCAGGGCATGCTAGTAAATCATTTATCTGGTAAAGATTTCAGTAATAAAGGTACTTTAAAACATGAGCTTTTAGTGACTTACATTCAGATATAGCTAGATTTTATTTGCATGTCCTCTAGCTTTCATGCATTTCTATATTTAAAGAGAAAATGATAGACTTTGGAGTCTAAACATTGCTCCATACAAATCATACCATTTTCTATATGTTTATTACTTATAATTCTATTCTCTTTTGCTTACAGCCTTTTCCACTTTACAACTTAGAAAATCATGTTGTGATGTGAAGTATTATGGCATTTTCTGAGGGTTATGCTGCATAACATTTTGCACCCTCTCTGTATTTGGAGGCAGCCCTAGGAAAGGGTACAATAGGGCACAATAGATACAAAAGATTACATTTCTGAAAATAAATCTTGCGATGGAGGAAAAAACTGCAATGACTAGACCCCATGTCAGTCTATGGGGAATCGGATGTAAACGGACATGTGTCCGTTTACATCAGATCACCCCAGATGCAGCACGATCTGATCCAACGGAACAGAACACTGTCTGGCCGGAGTCAGTGGTAACATGGTGTAAACAGATGCCAGTCTATTCACAAACAGGTGCCTATAGACTTACATTGGGCATCCGATCGGACCGATCATCCGAAAGTGACAGGCAGACCCGATCGGACCAGGCGTGTGAAAGGGGCCATACATTGTTGATTTGGATAATTATAATCTTTGTTTAAACACACTTGCACATCATGTTTCGGTGGGGATTAGGTGTTTTTGAGCATGGCATATATATATATA
>NW_017306771.1:1134667-1217967 GCF_000935625.1 Nanorana parkeri | reverse complement strand
TAGCATTGTACCCGCCCTCTGCTGCAGTTCCCCATCAGGTCCATCAGCAGAGGGCGGGTACAATGCTAGTTTACTATTGGCTATTGCAAATTGAAATAGCCAATAGTAATGTCCCAATGCTTTTCAATGGGAAAATTCTTTTTTTTAATTTTTTTTATTCTGATATCGCTTGTGTCAGAATAAGGAAAAAGAGAAACATCAGTGCTTCTCTCCTTGGCGGCTGGGAGCGGGAGACTCCCGTAGCGCCTGGGAGAGGTTTTTTTGTTGTTTTTTTTTACAGCAGCAGAGCCGCCGGACAATAGGAAACTATTGGGCGAAGCTCGCTGTCACTGCTAGCTCCACACAATCGTTTTCTATTTACTTTTTTTAATTTTTTCACTCTTTTTCTGTTCTGCTCAGTCCCTCTGAGGGACCGAGCAGAACAGCCGAGCCGAATGCCGCTCAGCGCCATTTGGCTATTCACTTCTTCACTTCAGATCGGTCATTCACTCGGCTGCCCTCAGCAGCTTAGTGAATAGACCCATTAGTGTTACACACTATTTCTAGTGCTCACTGCTGGGATTGATATTGGTGTGAACTGGAGTTTATTGTGACATTTCCATATGTATCTTCAAGCTAAACATTATACTAATGACTCGAAAATTAATGAATATGCACTTATTGAAAATATACTGGGGGAAACCTATCAAAACTGTAACAGAAATAATCTAGAGCAGTTGCCCATAGTAAGCAATCAGCTTCTGTCTTCAGACTGTAAGGTTACGGTTTGGAAATAAAAGACAGAAGCTGGTTGGTTGCCATGCACAGCAGCTCCCTATTTTGTCTCCCCCAGTTTTGATAATTCCCCTCATTATACTTATACTTTAAAAGTCTACTTGCTGTTTTTTACTACTAGGGATCATGTAAATCCTCAAATATTTGTATGTACCTAAGTTACATTTATTTATTATACAAGTCAATGCAAAAGCAATTTAAAGTAACTTGAAGTAGCTCAAAATATCTTGGCAGTTGCTCATAGCAACCACAGTGCAACTTGAAGCAATTCTTTGAACATCTCAAAGGCAAATCAAAGAAGCATATCAGATTCAGAAGTTAAAAGCATATTGCAGTTGAAATGCTCTTACACTGTACACTGGTTGATTTTAATTAAGTAGAACATTACTGAGCACAGTTGGTTAAACCAAACAGTAACTAACCATCTGCATTCAAAGGAGATTAAAAGTAACTATAAATGTGTATCTATTTTTGGAATTAACCATCCTGCAACCTTTTTTCTTCAGTTCACTCACCTTAAGCTATAGCTTTTGCCTTGACTCAGTTCAGTATGTCTAAAAAAAAATGTATTCTGTATTCCCAATTTCAAGTTCACCCTTAATTTGTTCCAGTGGCTTCACTTCAAATTAGAAATAAACGTGCTTTGTGTTTCTTGGAAAATAAAAATGAATTACTGAAATGTAGCATGTAAATTGATTAATACATAGCTATTAATTTATATTTGGATATTAATATGATAAGGTTTATTACTATCCACAGCTAAGAGTGTGACATTAGAAAGTCATCTATGAAAATGTTCCAGTGTGGTACATTTAAGTGATAAAATTACATTTTATCTGTGGATATATAATGCAATTGATGATTACAGAGTAAAACAAAATTCAAAGGACAATATATTTCAAATTAATCAAACAGATGTCTTTGTAAAGGATTTCTTGCCCATTTTACACCGTCATAAAATAATAACATGTATTAAATAAGAAGGAATCAATTTGCCATGAGACATTTTGTTGCTGATGCTTTTGTTGCTAATGTTATTAATGGTTTAAATGCCACAATACCTTTAAATTATATGTTTGTTTGATAGATTACATACTTATAAAATATGGGGCACATGAACTGGTGTCATTTTTGAACTTTTTGTGGTAAGAATATCTTTTTATATGCCCTGTATGCATATTGCAGCAGCAGAGCTATTTGCAGTGGACACACACTTTTTAGCATCCCCAGTCCAATGTTTTTCATATACAAGGGTTATATAGTTACTTAGTCCTGTTGACTCCACTGCAGCATATCAGCAAACATTCGTTGCCATGCATTGATAGACAATTTGAAATAATGAGATTCTGAAAGTGGAACCAAACTTAAAAAAGAAATGCAACACTGTGCATTGCACTGCAAAAATATCCAACAAGAACTTTTTTTTTGCCTTGCGTTGCATTGCAGCACATTCTTTTAAATTAGGCTGCATTAATGCAGCATGTGGCTATGCACCTCGATGCATTAAAGCACATACATTACAGCGCCAGTGTGTCCTAGTGTGAATGAGCCCTAAATTGTGCAGTGGAAGAGGTAGTATTCTGAATATACCATACATCATGATTGTGTCTGTGTGTACATTGTATATTTAGGGTATTTCTTTTTTGTGTGTGTGTATGTTTCTATATTGAATTATTTGTGTAAACATTTTTTACAGGGTTTTTTTTACACTTAATTACCCCCTGGTGACAATATATACCAGTGATGACAGGTCCACTTAATTAAGACATCAGGAGTCTAAATAGTTACTCCATATCTCCACTTTCTGCTGAAAAGAAAATTGAGGACACAAGGGAGTTAATCTCCTTCTTCTGTTCTAACACATAAATAATGTTGAACCAGGAACAGCCTATGAATGAACACTTCCAGGTTCAGTTACACATAGAAGGACATCTGTGAAGATTCATGTTCACTGATCCTACCAATCTTCATCCTGAAGCATGGGGAAGAGGGAGTAAGTTGGGGTCATTGCAATATGATTGGATGCAATCAGTGGCCCACCAGCTGCTAATCATAACCATATATATGAAAATAAGTGTCCCAGGCATGCTTTGACTGTAGTCAAACAACCACAATTGTGCCATGCTAGTAACTTACATATAAGATACCAGTAACAAAGTAAAAACAGTGAAGCGCCACGGACTGTCAGTTCTTAATAGGACTTGCTTTTAGGCATACTGCAGGATACTGCCCCAAAGAAGCCGGGAAAGCTGGAAATCTAGGAAATAAGCACAAGAGGGGCGCCTTTCCTGGTGCAGATCACTTTTATTTCAATAAACATAAATAGAAAACCGAATCATACTCACAAACATGAGTGTCACAAAGTCATGAGGTGAGGACTGACAAGCAGTGAGATGTTCTGATGTTCATCAGGTTCTGATGAAGGGGGCGTGCCCCGGAAACGCGTTAACGTCACCACTATACTGGTATCACCTAGTGGACATCTCACTGCTTGTCAGTCCTCACCTCATGACTTTGTGACACTCATGTTTGTGAGTATGATTCGGTTTTCTATTTATGTTTATTGAAATAAAAGTGATCTGCACCAGGAAAGGCGCCCCTCTTGTGCTTATTTGTTACATATAAGATAAATACATAAATATCAAATATTATACCAATATGAAAAATATTAGACCAATTTGTGTACAGTGAGATATCAGATCAATCATATATATCCCTAAGAGCTGGTGTCAGAAGGAGGGATTTGGTTTCCTGGAGAACTGGGCTGACTTCGCAGTCGGCTACCGGCTCTACAGCAGAGACTGGCTGCACCTTAATGGGGGAGGTGCAGCATTTCTGGTGGGGAAAATGGTAGAAAGACTGGAGAAGCTTTTAAACTAGGAAATTGGGGGGTGGGTAGTCTAACATTGGTAGTTTGTAAACTGTTAGAAGGTATAATTAAGGACTAATTGATAACATTTGTTAAGGATAAGGGCATAGTTAATGATAATCGGAATGGGTTCAGGAAAGACCGTTCCTGCCTGACTAACTTGCTAACTTTTTATGAGGGGGTAAGCAGAGATACAGATGGAGGGAAGCCGGTAGTATGTGGTATACCTGGATTTCTCAAAGGCATTTGATACGGTACCACACAAGCGCTTACTTCACAAGCTGAGGGCTATGGGCATAGATGAGGTTACTATGTAAAAGTGTCCACGCATAATATGTGAATTGTCCAAAACAAAATTCCATACAATGATCCAAATGTCTTTGATTGTTCATATAATGAAAAATAATAAATGTCCAAATACTTTAATAACTGCAATGTTGTGTTGCCTCTACCAAAATCACTCCTTTCCTCCATGGACACCCTCTCCAGAGCATTTCTCACCTTGTAGTCAGACCTGTCTGAGCACGCCATGATCCTCCTCTCTTCTGCCTTACAGCACACCTCATTATAATACCTAAGAAAAGGAAGCACAGACCATAGGCTAAAATTAAAGTTTATTTAAAAATTGCTCACATCCGTGATTAAATCAGACAATGCCAGATGATTTGGATTTTTTTCAGGAAAAAGAAAAGAACATAACAGGAACCCTGAGCCTCTCTCACTGTCTCATCAAAGTTCTACCAACCTCCATGTCTTAGGCTGTCGCCCCTGCTACTCCGGAACCTCAGGAAGCCGCCAACCTTCCACTTCTCCCTAAAACCGCAAGTACACAGCTGGCACTCAAGCCTTGCAAAAACGTTGTTGTTGCTGCACACTGGGGTCAGTTACTCCGCTGACTCCTGGACTGTACAACTCTCTAGTGTTACTGGGTTGCCTTAAAGGGACAGTATCGTGAGTAATTACTGGCACTCCGGTTTCTATTACCTTCATGATGGTGATGCTGCACACCATTGTTAAATATATCACTCCCCAGGGCTAGGATTGTTGGGAACCTCACATATACTACAACCCTCATCAGACACCAATGCAAGGAATTGAGGTCTTGATACACTTAACCTTTTGTTCATGAACCGTACCCTGTGCTGGTACCTCCTCACTATTATAATACCTCTCTTTGGTGGTGTATGATGCGTAAGCGGTTCCAACCTCACTCTCAGTTACATAGAGTGTGACCGTGAACCTCCCACCTGAACCACTTACATTTACCCCACGCTCAGAACGTGTAGCTCCGCAGCTGAGATCCTTACCTCATCCAACTGTCTTGCTCGATTATTACAGAAGTATTGTGGTGGTAGAGGTATTCAGAAGGAGGGGCAGAAGTGTGTAAGGGGGTACAGTGGTGGCAGGGGTGCATTTGGGGACATTTGTGGCAGAAGTGTGAGGAGGTGTAGTAATGGCACAGGTCCAGGGGGTAATGTGGTGGCAGATGTGTTTGGGAGAAGTGCAGTGGGGCGCATGAGGTAGGGTGCAGTGATGCAAGTGATGTGCAGGAAAAACAGTGGTGACAAATGTGTTCAGGGTACTGGTGGTGCAGTGGTAGAAATAGAGTGCAGAGGTGAGCAGTGGTTGAAGAGGTCTGGGGGGGGGTTGATATGTGTTAAAACGGACCTTCACTCAAATATTTAACTTTACACCATCCCAGTCCTCCACCCTTCACAACATAAAAAAGCAGAGTGTTCTTTTTAAAAATAGTTTTTTATTTACTCCTTTTTAATTTACTCATGTTTGACCTACCCCCTTTTTCCATTCTTGTCTAGGCAAGGATGTCATTTCAAACTCTCCCTGAAGCCTCCTGGGATACTAATGTCACATATCCAAGGAGGTTGCTGGCTTCCCCATAGACCAAGAAGTTATATTGGGTGCAGAGTCATCAGGTGGTGGGCTGCAAAATCCAGGAAGAGACACCTGGTGCCCGATGACAAAAAGGAAGATGGAGGCACAGGATGGGACCTGTAGGAGGAGAAGGCTCTGGGCTCATAAGCATAAAAAGAAGGCAAACGTTTAAGGGCATATGAACTGTATTTTTGGGGAGAAGTTCCTCTTTAAGTAGTCCTCACCTTTGAACTCTGCCCTCTATTAAGTTCGTACAGAGTGGGGAGGGATTAAGAACTCAAGTGATTTTTAGCGATCTGCTATGGAAATGTCCACTTACTTTCAGCAGGCAGGAAGTGATGAAAAGTCTGCAACAGGAACAAGGACAGAGAAATAAAAATCTGACAGGGGCTCTAGTCATCCCCTATATCAATAAAATAAAGCATTTTTTGTCTGTGTTGCTGTTGGGGGTTACCCTTATGTTCTGTCTGGTAAAATGTTGTAAGCAGGACAGAAAATTAGATGAAATCCCTAAAGGAGACCAAGATAGCACTAAGTTTACCACACCAGGGATCTACTATCTAATGCTTACGCACTCTGAGAAAGAAAACAATCTTCAAATGAAATACACTTTCAAAATTATATTTTTAAAGGTTTATATGTGTCTGTGAGACTCTAGCATGTGGTACAGTAATTCAAGCATATTTTGTGGTTACAAGGACTGTTGCACATGTGTGCTGTGTGTACAGTAATTAGGCTCAGGTTCCTTTTAACAATGTCCCCTTAAGCCCCTCCCACTGTGAGCACAGTGTGGCCAAACCCATCATTTGCCATGGTATGCTAAGCATGCCACATAATTTTTCATTATAGAATACCCAGGTGAGCACCATTTTAGCAATGCCCCTGCTAGTTACTACTGTATTGTGCCAAGAAAGCATTACTACATCAGGCATTTTATTTGCATGGGACAGCTTCATTTTTAAATCTTTATGTATGTAGTGTTTTCCACCATTTCTTTATTGTGCAGAATTATTGTTTGTGTAGTTAAGGTCTGCAGTCCTCCTTTAAAACTTTGGAATCAGTGTTTACATGTGTACTGTCACTACCATTGTTTTGTTGTTGTTTTTGTTTACTTTTGTTTTTGTTTAGCCCAAATAACTACAACTCTCTACAAAACTCTGTTTTCAAGTGTTTTTATTACTTGTTTAGAATATCTAAATACTTTACAGTGTACATAGTGTGGACATAGATGCACTTTAACTCCTTCGTGACGGGAGACCTACACTGTACATCCCGCCACAAAGTGCCTAAATGACTGGCCATGTACATTGTACATGACAAGATATTTGCAGCTCTGTAATGCTGGTAACTGCTGATTTTCAGCGGTTGCCATTTATAAATGAATGCCTCAGTATTGAGGCATTCATTAATATAATAGTTAAGCTTTTGTAAAAGCTTCTTTCTTTCATTAATGAAAGATTGAAGCCGTTACATACAAATTCCGGATTGCTAAATAGCGATCTGGTATTTGACAGTCAAAGGTAGCAGAGAGGTAGCAGAGTGAGTCACCTCTCTGCTATTCGTTTTGACAGCTCCATAGACTGGCCCCATGTTTATGAAGCTGTGTGATACATTTTAGGCACAATGTTACAATGTATCTCTGTGCCTGAAATGTATGACTTCTGATCGTCTGGGCATGGTCAGAAACCCTTAGGCTGGGTTCACACCTAGGCGTATTACGCATGCACGTCTGTCGCGCGACCGTCACGCGTTTTTTTACCGCGATCCGCGGTAAAAAAATTGCGCGACCGTCGCGCGATTCCGAAGGCTACTTGGCTGTATCCCAATGGAAAACGCCCTCCAAAACGGCCCAAAGAAGTACATGTACTTGTTTTGGCGTCAGCCGTTTTGTAGGGCGTTCAGACGGGCGGAAATACGGAAAGGTGTGAACCAGACCCATAGAAAACAATGGGATTTTCATGGTTGTACGTTTTGTAGAGCGTTCATAGAGCGTTGAACGCCCGACAAAACGGAAAGGTGTGAACGGGGCCTTAGGCTGGGTTCACACCTGGGCTTTTTTAATATGCGCGTTTGACGCGCATTTCGGGCCGCACGTTTTTACCGTGATTTGCGGTCAACGAAACGTGCGACAAACGCGCGTTTACGAGGGTTATCCAGCTGTATCCTAATGGATACGCGTGGAAAATACACCCCAAAGAAGCTCCTGTACTTCTTTGGGCGTAGGTCATTTTCAGCGCGTTCCTACGCGCTGAAATACGCCCAGGTGGGAACCATGCCCCTAGGAAATAATGGGATTTCACTTGTTGGGCGTTTTACAGCGCGTCGATCAGCGCTGTAAAATTCCCAGGTGTGAACCAGGCCTTAGTGAGATCTGATTCTGACATGCTGTCAGGATCAGTCTCTATGGTTATTATTAGCTGTTCCTAAGTTTGGAGCAGCCGAATAATAACCAAAAATGTAAAAAGTTAATTTATCAAGACTGCTTGATATTAACTGACAAAAAAAGTGTAAAAAAAAGTGTAGAAAAAATTAAAAAAATAAAAATTATATATAAATAAGTTCTAAAATGTACGTATTTTCCTCATTTTTTATATTTTATTTGAGGCATTAGGTACATGTTTGATATACTTATATAGCCCTATCTGTCCTCTAAAAAACAATATATAATATGTGTGTACATTTAGTAAGAAAGTATATTACTGCCATGGAAGAATCACACAGCAAAAATGTAAAAAGTGTGTCAGTCATTTACCAACAGAAACTGAAAACAAGCTCAGTCATGAAGGGGTTAAAGGATAGTTGTACTTTAAGTGCAATGTCCCGAGCAGCTCTCCCACCCTGACCTGAGCTCTTTGGTAATAGATTATACTTCCTTAAAATGTAGTTCCCTGGTGATCCTGAGCCCATGCAATAGAAAGCCTTGGAACAGGTTCATAGGTTGTGGACAGGCTCTCTATTGGAGCCTATGAAGTCCAAGCCTCACATGGGTACAAATATGTTTAACTAGAGTCCACATAATTGTGTTCTGTGGGGCACATGCAATTCATTTGGACCACTTTTTACAAGTTTGCTTTCAAATTTAATATTTGCCCATCAGATCACATCATTAATCCAGTTCCACCAACTAACAAGTTGTTCCAGTTTTCCATTATTCTTCCATCTCTATATATAATCACCTGATCACTTTGTGGAAATTATGAATTTAATACCACAGTGGTCTAGCAGCCCAGCAGTCTCAGATTTGATTTCCAAGAACGACCCAAGCCTACCTGTAAAGAAGTTGTAAACTTAATTAAGTTAACATCTCCCTTGTTCAACAGTTTTCTAAATGAAATTACCATCTGTTTATTGAGTAACTACAGACTGCTGAACTAGAAAAGCAGTGTGGTGACTTTAGAAATACATCACTGTTATAGTGCTGCCCTAATCTTGAAAATGTATTTTCTCAATTTCATTTCTCAGCTATATAAATAGGCAAAATTCAATATAATGCGGAAAATCAGCAGAAACATAAAGTGTTATACTAAGGAGTGAAAATGAAGTGCATTTACAAGCAAAAAGTTTTTTGCAGTTTTCGATTTAGCAGAGAATTATGCAAAACCATATCAAGCTTTTATTGCTGTCTGATCCTGGAGAGACTCACCCACTCTATGTGTCTTTGTGATAATTTCCAACGGTACTGAAATCGAGAGAAAATCCTAAATTTTAAGGCTAAATTCTCATGGAAGTTTACAGCCGTAAGGCATGTACATCCATGTGGAAACCCAGAAGGGACAGCTGGTGTGTGTAGCTGCCTGTTAAACTCAACTCAATGACATGACATGACTGCATGTGACTATATGTTGACCCAAGCTTGTACAGGTGCCATACAGCAGTTGCCGTACAGTAGACGTTCACAGTCGTACAGCGTATACATCCATGGGGAAACCTGTGCCCAGAAGGGACAGCTGGTTTGTGTAGCTGCTTGTGCAACACAACTCAATGACAGGATGAGGCTACATGTGATGACTTGTTGACCCGAACTTGCACATCTGTACAGGTTCAGTTGCATGACCTTGGATGCAGACTGTCTGTGTCCAAGGACATGCATTCGTACCTGTACGGATGTGCAAGCATGTTTCACTGTGGAGCGACATCCAGTTGCATCCTGTCATTAAGTTGTACAGTTGGCTGCACCGGCTGCCACTCCTGAGCATAGGTTTCTGCACGGAGATATGCACCTTTTATGGCTGTGCATATCCGTGTGAATGAGTCTTGAGTTATTAGGGAATTCCTATCCATTTTTTTAGATTTCCTGTTGCATCTCTGGGACAGGAATTGCAGGGATTGCTTCCCGAATTGCAAGCACACAGCCTTTAATACTCTTTCCACAGCTAAAAAAAATGTTTTGGCCATACATCCAATCAAAGTTTAACTATGGGCAGATATAAAATATGTGAATGCAGTTCTGTGATCATTAATACATTGATAAATGTATTATTTAACCCTTTCACTCCGCTGATGTATGCCACCCATCGGCAGCAGTGGGGTCCTATAAGCAGACTCCTGGCTGCTGATCTCCTACCTGCTGAGTGAACCCAGAAGTGACAATGATTTTGTCACTTCCAGTTTTTTGAAAAAGAAAAGATGCTGATCGAGGACAGTCTGTGCTCGATCACCTTCAACGGGGTGGAAAGGTGACATTAGAAGTAGAAAAAAAGCAAAATGACTCTGGCAGTGCAAGGGCTAAAAGAGCTGGAAAGCGAGAGGAAAAGGCAGCACAAGGAGTCATTCAGTTCATGTGCTGAAAAGAAGCATGCCGATAGAAGGTGAAAGCAGAGTGATAGAGAGATGAGCTCATTGCTTTACTACTTCTCTTTTCACTGCACATTCACAGGCTGGGGAAGGTACAGGGTGACTTGGTCTTGGATGAAGTGAGGTAAAGGAAGTTGCCAAATAAACTGAGGACATTTAGCAGTGGAAAAATACTGTGAGGGTATTTTCTGGATTAAAATGACACTACACTCAGGAGTTAAATCTTAAAAATGCATATCAATACCTTAACTATTATCAAAAATGTATCTTGTGTATCACTAAGCAGTAGATCCTCAAATCATATCTGTATTGGTGCAGGCATTGTCCTTCCTTCTGGAGGGTGGCTATTTGTGTTCCCCATGGTCCCTGTGTGTGTTGTACAGTAAAGTACCACTACAAAATACCACCACTCCAAATTCTCTCCCGTGATAGACTACAATCTCACGTTTAGTGTACTGGTTTTTATTGAAGTTGTTGTCTATCACAGGCATGAGCTTGAAGCTGTGGCCACTTTACAACACACACAGGGACCATGGGAGACAAATGTAGCCACCCTCCAGAAGGAAGGACAGTGTCAGCACCAATTCAGAGATGATTTGAGGATCTACAGCGGAGTGATACACAAATAAGCTACATTTTTGTTAATAGCTGAAGGTACTTGAATGCATTTTTTAGGTTTAACTTCCAAGTTTAGTGTCACTTTGAAGCTGAATGTTGCAGCAAAGTATTTTTAACATTTAAAGGGCTATTCATTTTTATTTTGGGCTACTATTTTAAACTATTATGAATGGTTTAGCAATTTATATATTTTACCATTAAATGGGTTTCCTTCAAGTGCACAGGTTTGTACCCACAATTCAAAAACATTTATCGACTTTATATAGCCTGCTACCCTCACTTACCCCAAATGTTTGTAGAACTGAAGGTACACTGAAGAGGCACTAGATTTAGCAAAAAAATGATGTAAACAAGTAACTTTGTAATATGCCTACATCCTATCATTGAAGAAAAATAAAATGCTACCTTAAAAATACTGTTGTTTTCAAAATATCATAACCTACCCTTATATATATAATATTCTACATGTATATTTGCTTATCATCCTGTTCTTCTCTTGTTTGGAATTTAACAAGATGTTTCGTAAAACATCTTATTGACTGCAGCACCTATAAATTCAAAAAGCAATTGAGTCACATATATATGCGCATCTGATTTTTCCCACCTTATCTTTAAATCCTATCAAGCTCTTTCAATTCAGTCAAAACTATTGCAAACACGTGTTAAACAGAAATCGCTTCTTGACTATTATTTCTTGTGGTGTTTAAATTTACACTGAGATCAAATACTGGCTTCATGTGAACATAGAGCATTTTTAATGAAAAAAGGAACACCTTTTTACCAAACTGTCCGCAGATTGAGAAAGATAAAGGATTAGGTAGGAATGTTACCTTTTCTTTTGTCAAATACCAAGTAGAAACATTGGTTAAAGGCCTTAAAAAAGACCCATTACCACAGGGCAGAAAGTCAAAGAGCTTGGCTGCCCTAATACTCAGTTATCTAGTTTCTGGATAATGGAATGACCCCTCGCATGCCCGAGCTGTGCAACAATATAATAGCATAAGCAGTGTGAATAAAGAGGTTATTTTTGGAATCCAATTGAAACAGTGTTGGAGTCGCTTTGACAAGGAAGGAATTGAACAAGATGCAAGGCACACAGTGGAAAAATATTTAATTTAAGGAAGGTGGATCTACTTTTGAGCTGATAAAACAATCCTAAATAGAGACCTCCTGGTTTAAAACAAATGCAGCTAGTCTAGATAAATGTGAGCTGTTATATTTGCTTAAAATAGAAAGTAAATATGAAGTAAATATGAATTTAGTCAATATATTTGAATTAACATCTCTTTTTTTTGAGTTAATCTCTAAAGTGCTTTATAATAAAAAAAATAATCTATTTTAAAGGAAAACGTCACTGTAATTCCTCTCTACTTTCCAGAATGAAATAGCTGAACTATATGCAGATATAAATGCAGTTCTGCAATCATGAATACACCATTACATTTTTTTTTAATGCAAGCAGTGTAAGTACCAGAATTTGACCTGTTACCAGGGCTGGAGTGTGAGAGGAGGAAGCAGAACAAGGAGACAATCAATTCATGCTGTAAGGATAATATTGACAGGAGGAGAAATCAGAGTAACAGAAAGGGAAGCTCATTACTGTGCTGCTTTTCCTTTCACTGTCACGTTTCAGACCATGATGGGTCCAGGACAAAATGATGCTGAGGACTGAGGACATTTAGTGGCGAAAAAGAACTACAGGGGATAACTCTGGAATGAATGGTGAATATTGCAGCAAAAGTTAGCATAGGATTCCCCATACTATTTAAACCAGGCCATTATTCAGATATGCAGCCTGGGTGGTAATGAAAGAGAGGGCAGAAGGCATATCCCCCCCCACCCACCTTTCTTGTACCGGACTCAGCAGTACCTTTCAATATTAGGGGGAATAGGTTTGGGAAAGCCTCCCATCTTGCAAAGCACCTTTAGCCTAATGTTAAGGAATAAGGGCCTCTTCTCCACCTCTGGTGTCCTAAGAAGGAGGTGGGGGTAATATGGGGGAGACTTATTCTGGAGTTTAAAAGCCCCTCTTTATAACAGGGGGACTGAGTGTGGGTGCACCAGTACTGTCCCCATTACATTTTATTATGCTGATCTCATGTATAATACAAGAGGATGCTGGAAGGGGAAAATCTGTGCTGTTGGAGAAAGGGTTGCTTCGGAGGGGGATTAAGGGATGATTTTTGCTAGAATTATTTTTTCTACGGAGAGGAGAGATTTGCACTCAGGGGTGTACATTACATATTGCTGACTACCATATTCTGTATGTTGTACTGTATGGTACATACCACTGATTGCTTTTCTCTGTGCTATAGGTTACATGCCTATGGCTACTGCACTCCATTCATTGCATACTCTGTTGCTGGGATATACTGTATGTTACTTACGCCTGACTCCTGCACCCTGTACGCTCTACATAGCTTACCTTTGCACTACATACACTATCTTCTACATAGTATTTTACTATTATCATAAAGTTATTTAACTACTTGCCGTCTGGCCATTGTAATGGGCAAATGGCTCACACTTGGGGCTGGGTTGATGTTTTTAAACATATTTTGAAACCTTTAACAGTCAGCAATGGCTGTTACATACAATCGTTTGAGTGGCTACGGAGCCGCCTGATCACTTGTATGGTGCTGGAGAGGCATGTGCCCCCCCACCGCCACTACTGGCTATCCTGGGCTCCACTGTCCCCGCACTGGTCTGGGACTGGCAAGGCAGGTCTCTTCTGCTTGATCAGAGGGAGCTCAGCATACATTTACTATGTGATCTCCCTCACCTCCGGTTTCAAGCTGTCATTTCTCTGGCTGCCGTAGCCTGAGAAGAAGGTAATAAAGCACAGTCTCTGCTTCATCAGATTCTTTGGGGTCCCAATAGGGGACCCCTGATGTCTCTATAAAGAAGACCTGTCACTGTATCTGTGCTATCACATAGGGGACTTGTTAGCCCCCTTTGTGATAGCAATAAAGTTAAGTGTAAAAAAAGTTGAATTAATTAAAGTCACATATAAAAAAAAAAACACTTTTTGTGCCTACGTGCTAAAACGACGATTGCCCTACACATGTTACATACCATCACAAATGTCAGAGTGAGAGCAATAATTGTAGGGCCATCAGTCACCGTTAACACTAAACTGATATGCAGTAAAAGCTTTTAAAGCATCGCCTAAGGGAAATTTGGGGTATTGTAATTTTTTTGCAATTTCACAGAAGCATGCAATTTTAATGTTTTTCATGTTTGGTGTCTATTTACCTGATGTGACCAAATAAATTTAGAAGAATACATTTCCATCTAAATGCATGTAGAAAGATGATACATTTGTAATATTTTATTGACATAACATTAATATGAAATGATGTTTTCTTTATATAGTAAATAAAAAAACAGTTGTGATTAAATACCACCAAAAGAAAGCTCTATGTGTCCCAAAAAGTTGAGATAAAATGTATTTTGGTACAGCATTGCATGACTAAATAAATGTCAATCAAAATACCTCAGCGTTGAATACTGAAAACTGGTTGGACAGCAAGAGAGTTTAACACCCTGGTCTTAAGGTAGGCTCAGACAAAATGTTAGTTCTATGTTGTGTGTGCAAAAAAAGTATATTTTATACAAGAGTTTCATGTTTAAAAAATATTTTACTAGATTTTATGTCTGTCTGTGAGACTAGCTTGTGGCACATTAATTAAAACAGATTGTAGATACTGCACCAATATCAAATAATAAAATACACACTTTTTTCCATTGTTTCTACTTTTCCTCATGTTTTTGTTAACTTTTTAATGTGTGCTTTGTAGTTATCAGGGTTTTTTTTTAGTCAAGAGGGACACCATGCTATTGAAGGACAAAATTACCCTGTTTCTGCAAATGGCACCCCATATATATATACAGTATATGCATTTTTCCTGTGCTCCCTCAAAGCTTCTTGCATCTCTGCAGCTGGCACTGAAAGTGCCCATGTTGGAGACATGGGAGTGGCGATGTCACTCCTCCAGTCACGTGACAGTACTCAGGCCTAGTAAATGGTGCGCAGCTCCAGTGACATCACAGGGAAGTAGGTCACATACTCCCTCATACTTGAATGTGCTGGGTAATCTCACCAGCTGTGGAGAAGCAAGGGGCTGTGATTATGTGCAGGAGAGTATAAAGTGGTCAGGGGAAAGTCTTTGCAGATACACTGTCACTTTGCCCTGCATAGGCAAGGTGACAGTGTTTCTTTAAACTATTTCAAAGAGTTTGTTTTCTTTTCTGTAGTATTCATTACTTGATATTTTTAACACATAACAATACACACAAAAGAAAAAAAATTCAGCAAATGAGGTATCAGTAATTTTGCAGCAGAATCACGTTTAATAACATTTGCCGCTTATCCTTGGTAAGGACTATGCCTCCTAAATTATATTCTTAGGCTCCATATTTTCATATTCTCCATATTCAGTATTTAATCAAGTACTTATATTGCCTACATTGTTTTTATGAATTTGTACAAGCAAGTGTGTGTGTGTGTGTGTGTGTGTGTGTGTGTGTGTGTGTGTGTGTGCGCGCCTGTGTGTCACAAGTAAATACAAATATAGCACCAGACACAGAGGTTTGGAATATCTTATAACCCTGGCTCTAACAAATGAAAAAGAAAAGGAAGTAGCGGGCTGGGATTGAAAAAAGGACAGGGATTTTAAAGGAGAACTCTGAGTAACATTTTTAGTCACCCTTGCAGCAAGGGTTAACTGCTCATTTTTGTCTAGGGAGGAAAATAAAAAAGTTATACTCACCCGATCCTTGGAGCCAAATGGCTGGGACAGCGCTCCCTCCAGCCTGTCTCTTCCTCTGCTGAATTTATGGTATATCCCTTGGCACCCTCTCGTTCAATACACTGTGTATAGTACATGATGGCTGAGGGACCTGAGCGAGGTGGAAGGGACAGGTCTGACAATAGGCTGGCTCAGAGGATTGGGTGGGTATAGCGTTTTATTTTCCTCCATAGACAAAAATTAGCAATTAACCCTTGCAGTGCCATCAAATAAAAACATATTTGAAGGGAAAAAAACATCTATTTGTCTGGGACTACTAGATAATAATATATTTTATTGACTACTCCAGCATCATTCACACCTTTACATGCATGCTGTAATAGTGTAATCCACAGTCCTAATTTTACCTAAAGTACAGAGTTGTCTAAGAAAGCCTGGCACATTTTTATTTCCTCTTTTCCTCTGCTAAAACCAATTAAATATGTTAAAATATTACTTGGGTAGATGATTTTCTAAACACTGTTGAATGCTTAATATGAAAAGTAGCATATAGAGTATAATAAATGTGAGTAATTTTTAACCATACCCACTATCTCAAAAAGGGAGTACAGACGCATATGGTTTCCTAAGCAACATTAAAAAAAAAATCAGTGATATTAGCCAAGCAATTTTATAAGAGTGCATTTTTAAGGCTTCTACAAAGATCAATTTAAACCTTCAGCTCTAAATAAGTCATCTTTTTGAGACATTTATAGTGAAGTCTAAAGGACACAATAGATGATTAGTTGCTGTTGGTTCAAAGGATATTTATGAATCAAGCATAGCTTTTGCCTTTATGTCTACACTAATATTACAATGTTAACATTTCCCACTGAGCTTTTAAGCAAATAACACAAATTCATTAGGTAAAAAAGCAAATACTTGGCCATAAATCACAATGTAGATACAGAATAAACTTTAGGCAAGTACAATGTATTCAATGCATTTTATCTATTAATTTAGTAATGCAGCATTAAAAGCAAGTCTGCATCCAATATCAGTAAAGTAGGCTTAAATGGATGCATTTTATTAAATCTGGCAATTCAAGGAAGTCAGTGTCTTGAAACTGCAGACTTGAGTGAACAGTGGTGTTTCATATTGCTTACAAATACACACTTTTGACACAGCCATTAAAATAACCACAGAGCACCAAATAATTGTTTTGGTTTTTTTTTGGATGTTAATCCACTGTCTATAGGATAGGACAGGATACCCTATACACAGTAACATGCTGTTTTGTTATGCCACTCTGGGCTCTCTGTTTTGACTTATGTATATATCATAATTATGCTATGTATTGTTCTATTATTGTCATGTTACGTTTGACTTCTGTTTTCATTGCAAAAAACAATACACATGCTAAAAAAAAAAAACAAGAAACCCACAGAGCTGGTACGCTGGGGAAGTTCATGTCCAATACCAGCTTTAGGAGAAGCTTAAAGTCTGTTTACAATAGCCAAATTGGGATAACTTATATTTTATATTTGTTAGTTACATGTTCTCATCCACATAGCATACATTAACTTAATAAAAATGCTGCTTATATGTTACGTGCTCCTTTCTGAAAGAAACGTTTTTCTCTAAACAGAATTTCTTCTGGAATAGGTCAATAATTAACCCTGTATGTGCTGTGCTGACAGAGCTTATTATCAGTTGTCAACTGGATTTGAACACTGTCTGTCCTAACAAAGGGTTAAAGATCTAGAAGCATTGTATGTCAATGAGAGGAAGATCCGAGTGTCCCTAATCTTTCTATTTGGACAGCCAGAGTTTTCTGTCACTTAGAAATTGGGGAGAGTAGCTTGCAGTCTGTCCAAAGGCCTGTTACACAGAGACATCTAAAAGATAAGAAATATTTTATAAAAAAATATAGTTAGCTATGCTGTGTGAATTGAACACATACATATATAGTGGGGTTTTCTCAATTTGGAATGCTAAAGTGGAAATATCTCTCCAACCTAGAAGGTTACTGATAGATGTTAGATGATAGATGTAGGATAAATTACTTATTATTTGTGGATATTGTAGGAAATCTATCATTTGGATCTCATGGTAGCCACAGTGTAAAGTTTAGTTTTTTTCCATTTGTTAAAGGGGTATCTTACCCAACCTACTAAATTCTCCATGTGGTAAAAATATGCCTATACCTGCATCCCTTAGCTATATATAAGAAACTGTTAAAAGTGACACTAAAGTCAGGAGTTAAATCTTAAAAATGCATTCAAGTACCCTAACTATAAACAAAAATGTATCTTATTTGAGTATCACTCAGCTGTAGATCCTCAAATCATCTCTGAATTTGTTCTGACACTGTCCTTCCTTCTAGAGGGTGGCTACTTTTGTTCCCCATGGTGCCTGTGTGTGTTGTAAAGCCACTGCTCCAAACTTGCTCCCGGGATGGACTATAATCTAAAGTTTAGTTTACTTATTTGTATTGAGATTGTAGTTCATCACAATGTAATGTATCTTATTTGTGTATCACTCAATAGATCCTCAAATCATCTCTTAATTCATGCTGGCACTGTTCTTCCTTCTGGAGGGTGGCTGCTTTTTTCCCCCCGTGGTCCCTGTAAAGTAGCCACAGCTACAGCCAAGCTCGCTCCCATGATAGACTACAATCTTAATAAAAATTTGTAAATTAAATGTGAGATTGTGGTCCATCACAGGAGTGAGCTTGGAGTGGAGACTACTTTACAACACACACAGAGACCATGGGGAACAAAATTATCCACCCTCCAGAAGGAAAGACAGTGTAAACACCAATTCAGAGATGATTTGAGGATCTACAGCTGAGTGATACACAAATTGGATGCATTTTTGTTAATAGTTAAGGTACTTGAATGTATTTCAAGATTTAACTCTTGAGTTTAAT
Source organism: Nanorana parkeri (assembly GCF_000935625.1). Lineage (NCBI taxonomy): Eukaryota > Metazoa > Chordata > Amphibia > Anura > Dicroglossidae > Nanorana > Nanorana parkeri. The sequence continues at coordinate 1,199,357 of NW_017306771.1, read as the reverse complement.
GTCACTTTAATTCAACTTGTGACAATCAATGTAGATGGTAAATATTAGGATTGGTTGGCCTGGCTTCAAGACACAGACTAAACACAAGATGGTGATAGAGATGCATATTCTTTCTCCCAACGCTCTCTCCATTTTGTTAATTAAATATGACTTTCACTTTTTTTACCCTTTGTTGTATCTGAATGCTGCCTCCTGTTTGCAGCCACTTCCTGTCTACCTGCATGCACTCCAACAATGGCTATCTGACATTTCCCAGGGCAGGATGGTTTTCTAATGCTCACAATGATGCACAATGTAGGTTGAAAGGGACACTTATAGTCTCCATTACAAGGTCTACAGGAATTATTTTAATGAAAGCTGCAGATTTTGCCATGTTGAAAATGACTTTAACCCTGGCATAACAATTACTTTAGTGTTTATGTCCTGTAGAAATTGTATTCACATTCTAACACTTTAGATAACACTCTTTTTTAACCTGTGACTCCAAATGATTCCCATCACCTTGTAAGTATTTTTTAAAATTACAACAATGAACTGTTCATTATTCTAGTGTTCACGATAGTTTTGGCAGTTTCTCATAACAGATATCCACTTCTTGCATATCACCACATCTTCATTGATGTTTATTGATTATAGTGATTATCTAAAAACAATGATGGTTCTATTTTCCACTAATGCATATAAATCATCAGCATCTAAAACTGCTAAACTCTATACTCCACCATTAAAGTTGGATATATTTATAACATCAGTGCTATTACATAATAATGGATATAGCAGCAAAGCTCTAATGTAACATTTTACAAGGGATGCTATTGCTGGGAAAGAAGCAAGAAAAGAGGGCAATGTATGATTAAGAAAATAATACCATTACCTAGCTTAAAGCAGCAACTATAAATACAGTTTCTATAACAGTGAAATGTCAGCGCCAGAGGCGGCTCTAGACTTTGTGAGGCCTTAGGCGAAACTCAAAACGTGAGGTCCAGTGTCCATTCCAAGGCCACCGCAAACGCCACCATTTCCACCTCCGTGACACTTGCCACATGCCCGTGACCCCGGGCGCCTGAGTGGGTAGGATTTACAGAGGCCGCGGGCGCCGCATTCTGCCCGCTTGGAAATCGTTGCAGCTAAAATCTGCAGAGGCGAGTTAGGCGGCCGCGAGGCCCTTGTAAGCGCGAGGCCTTAGGCGACCGCCTAACTCGCCTAATTAGAGAGCCGCCTCTGGTCAGCGCTTATATGCTTTACACACGTATGAAAGCACGTAATGTTGCACGTTAACGTGTTGCATATAAGCAGCCTATACATAATAAACAGACTGCCAATGCACCCTAACGTGGCTAGAATTGCACATTACTAGGGAGGAGCTTCAAGTTTTGGTTAACCATGAGTTTGACCCAAATCAAGCCTGTCTGCAGTTTGACAAACAGGCAAGCAAACTGGCCATATTTTACTAGTTTTCCTGCCCAAACGCTCAAAAACATACAGCAGCTGGCAGGGCATCTGTTATTTGCGACAAGAGTAGCAGTGGGTAAACATCATTGAGGGTTGTGGGTGGTTGTTTCGGTGGGACATGGTAATTGGCCTAGATCTACATAGCTAGACACAATAATTGAGTTTACATGACAGGACATTTTTTTCTAATAAGTTGGGTGTTTTTATTTACTTTTACCTTTTTTGTGGTGATGGAGTAAAAGGGTTTATTATGTATGCCATACTCATTCAGTTAGGGGGGAGATGTCACCCCACATCCCCTTTGGGGGACAGAATCTCAGGATGAGGCCATTATCCCCTCAACATTGGTGACAAGCTCTGAACCGTGCCAGTCATGTTGCCTGGTATGGTTCAGGAAGGGGTCCTTTTATTGTGTATGTAAGTGGACCCCACACTTTTTGGGGAGGATTTTTTGAAAGAGCCAATGCCATTTAAACAAATGCAGGTGCCATGCCTTAGTGTGTTGGGATGCTATTCAGAATGATTGGCACCGCAATACAGCAACACATACGATGTGAAAATGTAAATCAGGCCTTAGAGTCTCACCTTAGGAAATACCAAGCTATTATAGTAAAAGTAAAGCCCACATTTTTTTTTTGAGTGAGTGGGGAAGGGTTAAAACTACTGTCAGTTTTTACTGATATCCAGTGCCCAATTAAAAAGAATTACCCTTATTACCTGTCATGGTTTCACTAGACAGGAAGGGAGGGAATAACTCTAACAGGGACAGAGCCTGTTGGAGATTTTGCCTAAAATATTAAATATTATAGAAAGTATTTCTTAATATTTGAAAAAATAGCAACTGTATAAAGCAGAGGGCATGAATATGGAAACATAGCACCACACCCCTGATTAGACCACAAGAAACATAAAAAACAACTTGGAGCTTTTGAGGTGCCAAAAACTGAATGACAATATGTATCTAAAATTTCATTTTTTTATTGATATAAATATACAATAAATGTTTATAAAAATGAAAATCGCCATGTGTCCATTTTGTTTATTGTGATCAAATTTACAGTACTGACATACACAATTGACTGCATCAGTATAACAAATAATTTCCTTAATTGTACAGACTCAAATCATTTCGTGGTATTGCTTCCTAAAGAAAACTGAAAATCCATAATAATATTCCACGGTCAACTGTTAGTGGTATTATAACAAAGTGGAAGCAGCTGGGAACAACAGCTACGAAGTGGTAGGCCACGTAAAATGGCAGAGCGGGGTCAGCGAATGTGAAGCGCACATTGCGCAGAAGTCACCAACTGTCTGCAGAGTCAATAGCTACAAACCTCCAAACTTCTTTTGGCCTTCAGATTGGCACAACAACAGTGCATAGAGAGCTTCATGGAATGGGTTTCCATGGCCGAGTATTATTGTAGTTGTTGTTGTTATTGTTGTTATTGCTCTGGGTTTATGGTCAGAATGTTATTGTAATTCAAGAATCACTGCGCTAGGTGTGAAAACTAAATAACTAAATAATTAGTTCGACCAGCCGCAACTATGTGTGTGGGTGAACTTATTATATCGCAAGTGAGTTGCGCTCGGTCTCGACAAATAAATAAAATAAATAAAATGACTCGGTGTCACAGATTGGTCGTGTATAAGAAAAACAAAAACAAATTCTAAAATCCCAATCTCTAAATCGTGATGAATTTTAAATATAGTACGAACACTTAAATAATAGAGATTAAACAGTATGAAACAGTATAACAGTATAAGTATACAAAGATTAAATGCGGGGTTAATTTCACTAAAATACCGGCATCGATCTTAGTGAGCAGTCAGTTCAGAGTGGTCAGTTCAAAAAGTCTCAAACCAGGGATAATTCATAGAATCCGGAAAGTCCTATGGTTTCTTGTGATCCGTCCTTTTCTTCGTCTTTTTTCCCCCTGGGAGATCTTAATAGGTCTCCGTCCCCAGCGAGAGGTGAGGGAGCCTTCCAGAGGGAGGAAAAAAGCAGACCAGATCTTTTGAGAAAGGAGGACGGATCACAAGAAACCATAGGACTTTCCGGATTCTATGAATTATCCCTGGTTTGAGACTTTTTGAACTGACCACTCTGAACTGACTGCTCACTAAGATCGATGCCGGTATTTTAGTTAAATTAACCCCGCATTTAATCTTTGTCTATGAGAGGAATCAGAGTGCACGGAGTAGCACTGTATATGTGACAATTTTTCATACTGTTTAATTTCTATTATTTAAGTGTTCGTACTATATTTAAAATTCGTCACGATTTAGAGATTGGGATTTTAGAATTTGTTTTTGTTTTTCTTATACACGACCAATCTGTGACACCGAGTCATTTATATTTGGATTGGTGTCTTTGAATAGATTGTCACATCATTAAGAGGTTTTTTTTGGACAAACCATGTACACTTAGTACACAGAAACACCTAATCAATACACCGGCTGGTGATTGAAAACCCTTTTCCCACATCTGATTGTTGTATTGCACAATTATTACCGAGGTAGTGACTACCGAGATTTATAATTTTTCACAGTAGAATCTGAACTTAGTAACTTCTTCACGTCCTATAGAGTGCACATATTTTATTTTATTTATTTGTCGAGACCGAGCGCAACTCACTTGCGATATAAGAATGTTATTGTAGTTGGGGGTTTTAATATCTACTGATATTTTTCCTTGTTTATTTCGTCCAACAATTTAGCCTCATCTACTGTCCATTCTTGTTCCTTTGTGATACCTATGAACATGTATGTATGAGCTGTTCTATGTGTTTTCACTACATTTTAGTGTTATTTCACAACATACATAACAAGCTGAATGGAATGCTTTTTGTTTTAGTTAACATTTTCCAAAAAGTTATATAATTTTGTGTTTTTTTGACCCCTTTCTCATTTCTATTGGTTTAGGTTTACAACACTGAAAAGGCTATTTACTCCTAAAAGAGTTTCTGCAGTATGTTTGGGGCTGCACCTAGGCACTGTTTTTTGTTTGTTAAATTGAATACAATCCTTATACCATGTTTGTGTTTTTGTGTGTGTATGTTTTATTGTTTATGTTGACCCACCTGCACCATTACACATAGGCAAGCAGGGTTTTAGTTATTCTCCTTGTTTGTTTTGGCTTTATCTAATTATGCATCTGGGCTTAAAGATGAACCAGCCTGGGGTTATTTGTACAACCTTGCAATATATTCTACATTGTTTGCAAAATACACATAATGCCCACCACAGAAATGTGGTCATCGCATCAATGGTATACTTTATTCAGGTCCCGCACATGGCAGTGTGGTGTGCTGCGCTGCCATGTGGCACCACCCACTGCATTGTGGCATGAATGGAACACATAGAAAATAATCGTTTTCTATGTGCCTTGGGTGACCTGAGTTGATATGGTGCAGTACAACACAGGTCACCACCATATGTGTGAATGGGCCTTTAAGGTGTTTATATACATGAGATGGCATTATGACCGATGCTGGAATCTGACAGGTGAACCATGATTGGGCAAAGTCATCATGCATTAGACATGTAAGCTGCGGAAAAATTTGGTTCGGATATTTTGTTATTTCGGAATTCAGGATTCAGATCCGAAATTCAATTTGGTTCAGGTTTCGGATTCGGACACCCAGGGGAGAAACGTGAAAAAGAGGTCAAGCCTCCAAACACACTCCCATCCCCCCCGTGCCTGGGACACTGAAACAACAGGAGGAGAGGACACCGGGAGACCTAATATGCTTATCACTTATTCAGTGGGCTTCTAATATGCACTGATAACAGGAGACTTTCAATGTATAAACCTACTTATTTTGACCTGTTAAACCATACAAAAGATGGCTGAGGATCAAATCCAATTTCACAATTGAGTATCCTCTCTATAGTAATCTTTCTGTATACTTGTAACCTTATTCCCATTCAGATTAGCATGTCAGAGACCTAGTGAACCTACAACCAGATGTAACTCAATAGGGACTAGAGAGCCAACTCCATAACCCTCACAGCAAGCTACCACACGTGATCATTGTAAATTTAAGTGAGCTCTCCACTTCACAATCAGAAAGCTATCCACCCTAACCCCCCCGCCCTGTAATAAACTATCACCTCCCCTTCCCTATCTGCCACACTAATAGGGATAGCCTCTTCAAATAAAATAATAAAGTAAAAAAAAAATTGAAACTGTGTACGCCATTAGAGCAGTTTGAACTTGTGACATATAGTGAACAATGAGAACAAAATCAATATTTGGATATCTTTAATATAATGAATATAAGTCAGTGCACAAACTAAATACATTGCCCCCCTCTCTTGCCCTAATTAGAAATGCTAAAGTCACCAAAAATGGTAGTGGGTATTTCTGAGGAGAGAAAGTAGGGTAGCCTAGCAGAGAGGTCATCAAGAAAGCGAGATACCTGTCCAGGCGGCCGGTATATCACAGCAATCCTCAGCTAAATTGGAGAGAATAGGCGAATTAAGTGGGTTTTAAAAGAGGAGAGGGATAGAGAGGGAGGTGAAGGCAGAACTTGAAAAGTTCTTATTTCTCTACTGTTTATTACAAAAATATTATTGGGTCTGTAGATGTGACCAGTGGCCCAAATTTGACATATAGATGATGCCCTGCCCATTCTCTAGCCTTATCCAGGGAAAAAAGTGTTAAATGCCATGAAATGTAATTTTACTGATTTGTCATTTGTAGGTGAATATTCACCTGCAAGAGAGTTCTTTTTATTTGAATGTGACCTAAGACCAAACGAAAGAGCCCTGCACATGTTTTTACCAATAGAAGTCAGATTCTGTTTTAGTCCATACAGCAACTGAGCACAGAAGGCAATATAGAAGGTAATAAGTAAATACTTAAGTGTAATCCTACTGTCCACCTAAATGCAGCTGGTCAGTAATGCTACAATGAATACTCAAGTTGCAGATATTATAGGTTTATATGTAATCCTCCCTGTTGAATAGTAGAGTAAAGAGTTTCAACAGCCTTGCTTCATATCACAGAATCTTACATAAATGGCAACATAAACACAATAAATAAAACAGAACCTTGTGGATCAAGTCAGGTCTCCACAGCCTTGAACCTGTTGCACAGCCATCTGTGCATTATATGCTTCAGTGGAGGCTGGCATTCACTGTTGTACATTTACCATACCAGGTTTTTCACTGCAAGATGGATTGTTTCAAAAGAATAGCATGAAATTGATTTGTAACCACATTTATGATTATGCATGATAATAATTACCAAATATGTGGATCTTTTGTGAGATACCCTGCAATACTACAAGCTTATTTTTGTAATCTCTAACATATTGATACTAGGGTTGCACAGATACCAAGTACAGAACTCGGTACAAGTACGAGTACATGTACCAATACTTTTCAGCTCCAAGACTAGACTAGAGAAAATTTCTAAAATTAGGAGGCCGCTGTCATTTGTAAGGAGCACACGGAGCTCCCGGGATTTGTACATTTCTGTTTTAATGTATGATTTTGTTTTGATAAATATAAATAAAGGGATGCACAGATACCAGTTTTGCGAGTACGAGTACTGGTACTTGCCAAGTACGAGTACTGATAAATTTTTGTTCATTGTCAAGTGACAGTTTTTCTGAAACAATACAGACTAATGAATTAAGGACAGTGGTGGAGCACCAGAGTCCGGTCCCAGCTGCGACCGCTGCAACCCTACTAGTTCTCATGAAAATGCCAAGTATCTGCACTGGTACTCGAAAAGTATCTGATACAAGATACAAATATAAATATTAACTAAATAAGCCAACTTAAAAGACATCTGAGCCGAGACTATGAAGATTAAACTGTTCACATATTCTTAACCAACAGAAAAAAACTTTATAACAAGTCCTCACTCACCCTTATACCTGCTTGTAATGTGAAGTAATCCATTCTGCTCTTCTAGAAAAAAAGCTAAGATTTCAGTGATCTTTGAAAGCAAATTTCTCCGCAATGTTTATAGAGAGCTGAATTAGAGCTTATTTTAAAAAGTGCTTTTACTGCCTGTTCAGAATATGTAAATACTTTAGTGTACATGATATAGGCACAGATTAACTTTAAAAACTGGAATCTACATATTAACATCTTCCTTCCTATGATATGGCTACATTTGTGAAGAGTCCATCCCTTGTGAAGCAAGTTTACACGTCAGATTTGAATGTGTTCTTACTTACAAAACTTCATGTTAGGTTAATTGTAACAGCATGAAACATTACCCTCTGTCTTATAAAACTAACGTGTTTACTAAAATGCTAAGCACTCACATTATGAAATGAATGTCAATGGTCAACAGTAGACACACCAAAACCTTCATGTACAGTTGGCAAACATACATTTTTTTCATTGGTCAGTAAAATTGTTTCTGGGAATTAGCTAAATACCTTTGTTGCCACTGTAATTCTCTATTTTCTTTCTTACTTGCAGTGAAAATGTGCTCACAAAATGAAAAGGATGCTTTGCACTCAATAAATCTCAAGTATCATTTAGAGACAGAGGTCTGAAGGTTGAGTGATCCCTGCTTCTGGCTAAAGAGTAAGGTTTACCGTCTTACACAAAGGTTTAGTAAATCTATAGCATTCAGGGAACACAAAGAAAATTACCTGTAACATTTCTGGTGTAGCTCCAATAAAGTCAGATAGAGTCCCTTTCCAATGGGGAACAGTTGGTTGAAGTAGAATCATTTCTGGGATGTGCAAGTGTTAATTAAGAACAAAATGTTTAGATTTATTTGAGAGACACCCACTACATAGATATGCTATGCTTCTGAAACATATATTTTACATTTGTAACAAATAAACTAAATTTTAAAGTAGATAGCATTTTATTCATCCATCCAATATAACAGAACTTCAGCTTATCTACAACCTATAAAGTAATCACTAATAGTTCATGCTCAATTTGCTTGCAATTTTTCATGGCTTTTACAGGCTATATGGCTGTTACTGGGTAAGTGAGATAACAGCTGCAGAAAGCAAACAATTCTCAATAGGTAAAAAATGAAACAGCAAATATGAAATATAGTTTAACCCCTTGGACATATTCTACTGTTACTATGCAATAAACAAATAGCTCATTATTAAAAAAAAAGTGTTAGCTGGCAAATAGTTTTTGCTTATTCTTAAAGCAGAAAGACCTTTTTCCACAATATAAACAATTTTATTAATATTATGTGAGCGTGTATGGGTTATAATAGGGTTGTAGTAGAAGGCCATGAGAGCATACTGCCATTTGCAAATGGGATGCACAGGTTAGATAAGTCAGTTCTTCAATCCATTACCTATGGGGGAGCCCCCTTGACATGCCCAGAAAAATGAATGTGTGTGTCAGGTTAGAAGAGGTTGCTTTGTGGTTATGACTGAACTGCATTTATATTTATATTTAGATGCCAGATGTAGTGCCATCTTCATACATTGAAAAAATGATCATGTTAACTTTTGAGTTATTAGGGGATGGGTCACATGACTGAACTGCATGTATATTTATATTTAGATGCCAGATGTAGTGCCATCTTCATACATTGAAAAAATGATCATGTTAACTTTTGAGTTATTAGGGGATTGGTCACATTTCTATGGACAAAACCATTGAAATATGATGATTTTGGTTGTTACTCTGCTTCTTTTTCTAGGTGAAATTGTTATTCAATTTGTCATGTTGTCCGTTTGCCTTTCCCACATTAATTACTATAGATAAAGCATGTTAAAACATACATATGTCTTAATTTTAATTTAAACCCCATTGGCTGAACATCTTTAATTATTCTACAGTATTTCAATTTATTTGTCCCTAACTATTTCATATAATCTAAGATTTGTCAAGGGCACAGAATAATGGTAATTGTCAGCTCTTAATCCACTACTGATTCCCTTGTTCCACTTTAATATCAGCAGTGAAGGTGGTTTAACAGGTGTTACCTCATTTGTACTTTTAATATAACTTAACTGTTATTATGATGTATGGCCATGAATTGTCTAACCTGTCATTCCAGGTGCTCTAAGTATGTGCAGATGCAGAGCCGTAGCTAGCTCCTTTTCTGCCCGAAGCAAGAACAGAAAATTGTGCCCCCCTAACAGATGTGTGCGCTATGTGACGCAATGCACCCACCTCCAGGATGGTGGCGCGCATGTGCAGAATGCGCTGGTGGCCTAATCCAAAATAGCATAAAAATGTGTTTCGTTTGAGGAAACTAATGAAAATATTTTTAGTTTGCGTTCTTTTAGTCCAAAAAATATATAGTCTTTGCACATGTATAGTAATATGTGTACATGAGTGTGTGTGTGTGGGGGGGGGGGGGGGTTTTTTTTTTTTTTTTTTTTTAGGTGAGTGCTTCACTCGCTCCATGGTAGCTACAGCTCTGCGCAGATGTTTCCTGGTCTACCATTTTCTGAGAGACATTTGCCACTTTATGGCTATTGTAAGTCTGGCAATCTGATTGTACATACATTGGCATGATTCCCTGTGCACCCAGCAAGCAAATCTACAATTTGAAGCGTAAGAGGTAATTATCTGTTATAATGTAACAATATTCTGCACTCAGGACTCCTGGTGAAATATAAAACTAGCGAAATATAAAGCTGCTATGCTCAGAGTGTATTCACTCTTCAATCATATAAAAAATATTTTGCACAGTGCTAAATCTTCAAGCTCCCAACAATGTGTAAACTACTAATATATGAAAAACCAATAAGTAAAAGAGGTGCCTTTGATAAGCACCAAGTAATCACACTAGTGACAATATATAAAGTACCAAAATAAAGTGCTTCTATATCATTCTAATAATTCATGAAGGTATTAGTCCAATTAACGCATTAAAAACAAATAACATATGAAACATCTATGTGATAGAAATATCTATGCAATATCAACATGCAATAAGTGTTCAAAGAAAATTTTGATCTTCTATCGCAATAGTCGCAATAATAGTCCACTCTAGGAAGCAAGACACTGTCCTCCGAATGGACCCTGCTGATGCTTCTACTGACGCTTTCCCAGCATTACACAAATTTGTGTAAGGAGCGTATCATTGCACTTGACGGCAAATTTGTTAACGTTTTAGATGTGAGTAGATACTTATTTGAATAGTTGTTGTTAAGATGTTGTTACTTGTGGCACAATGAGCGATTGCTATTTTCTTTTGGAATCAGGGCTGTGATTGGTGGCATTGGAGGAACGATCATCTGGCAGATCATGGGAGATTGTTTGAGGAGCCTGATATATGATCAAGTTTCACACTAAAGCCTATCCTGATTGCTTGCTAACATTTCTGGGTCGATTGCATGGTGGATCGGGGGAGGTTATTTGAGGAGCAGATATATGATTGAGTATCAATTTTGATAATTCCTTTTGGTGAGTGAGCTACCTTAGGGGCTTGGCTCTGCACGAGGAGAGGGCTATCTGTTTGCATCACAGTGTCTATTTGGAGCATGGTGTCTTGCTTCTCAGAGTGGACTATTATTGGGACTATTGCAATAGAAGATCACAATTTTCTGCACTTCGATATTGCTTGGATATTTATATCACATAGATGTTTCATGTTATTTGTTTGATGCATTAATTGGACTAATAACATCATGAATCATTCGAATTATATATAAGCACTTTATTTCTGCACATTATATACTGTCACTTGTGTGATTACTTGGTGCTTATCAAAGGCACCTCTTTTACTTATTGATTTTTCACATTTGTAATTTACACATTGTTGTGAGCTTGAATATTTAGCGCTGTGCAAAATATTTTTTTATTTTTTAATTCTCTGTTATAGTTTCTGAGACACTTCTAAAAATCTAATTTATGTATTTTTGCACATTTTCTCTCTCTCTCTCTCTCTCTCTCTCTCTTTCCCTCCCTCTCCCTCCCTCCCTCTCCCTCCCTCCCTCTCCCTCCCTCTCTCTCCATGTATTTTTTCCTTACATTTCTTTATTGATAATTGATTATCAACAAAGTATTATTATTCTCCTGCAATGACATTTTGCCTAAATGCAAACCACTGAGTCTCAATTCAATTCTCAAATAATAAACATTAATATGCAAGTGTGATATGCTTGCTCTGTAATTGAAACAGATGCAAATTAAACATTATATTAATCTGCCCATTTTATGGGAACAAAAGGGTAAATAACATGTCAAGATTTTTCCAATTTTCATTTAGAGAAATTTGATCTGATATAATACATTATCGTGTTGTATCCAAATAATGCTCTTTCTTATTTGATGATCTTATATGATTTGGCGGGCATTATTCCTTTAGTCTGATCCTATAATAGGCATAACCAAAAAGGCTTCTTCTTTTATTATTCTTTTCATAGAAGAGAAATAATATCCAACCCCCACCTGAGCTCCCAGCTTTTGTACAGATGCAAATTAATAGAAGATGGCTATTTATAGCTCCAGTTCCTGCTACACTTATCATCACAAGCACTGCAGACTCTTTAAAGAAAGAATGCACACACACACTATATCTTTCCCCAGGATATAAATTTTCCATCCCAGTGCTGCCTGGACCGTCACATGCAACATTGATTGTCTGTTATATTACATTTATTAAGGAGTGATAACTTGTAATAATTGGATGTTAAATTAAAGAACTCTTTCCTAGTTATTGCCGTCTCAATTATAATTGTCATTTGCTGGCAGTTATGATGATATATGAGGGTTGTATTTTACTCAGTCGACCATGACCCGGTGAGTAATATTCCCTCAGCTATAGGGGCACTGATGCGCTCGCTGGCTCTTAATGCAGTAGCTCAGGAGCTGATTGGAATATTAAGTTTCTGAGAGACTAACAGACAAGCAAATCCACATGGATATACATTATTGCACAGTTGAGAGTTCCCTCTGGCTATTTCTTTTTTTTCCCTCTGCTGGTACATGTCCAACTTGTTTCGGTTTTGTTTTATGGTTATAGGAATCAGGTTTATGTGGTAAGTTGTAAAGTCATAAAACCTGGGAAAAAAAGGAAGTTGCTTTCATTTAAGAATCACTTCTTCTAATTAGCTCTATGCAAAAACATAAACCCTGGAAAGTTCCTCTGTGCAATAATAATTACATTGTGCATTGAGTCTTTAACTGCATTTTAATACTTTAACAGTGCACAGAAATTTGCATAATAAATTCAATGTATGAATCATTCTTTCTGTATGCAAAGTGCCTGAACAAACACTACTGCATGTATATGTATAATTGCCAGAGGTGCATATTGATTATGTAGTAATTAGCTTAAACCTATTCTACTATTCTATAGGACATAAGCAATGGGTTGATTTCCTGGTGCTGTGTATTTTAATTATTTTTATTTATTTACTTTATTTATTTTTAGATTTAAGCATCTTGGCTGCTAGACAGCAATTTTTTTAAAGTGCCCCCCTGCAAAGAAAACAGGTAAAACTTACCTTTTCTGCCACCCATGCAACTAATCTTTGCTATACTGAAGATATACCATTGTTTGAAGAGTCTTCACTACTGTAGCAATGTAGAAACCAGTAAGAGCCACAGGATTTGGCAGAAGACCAGGGATTTCACACTTCCAGAGGTATGAAGTATTGGATTCTGATCATTTGTTACATAGTGGTATGCTATCAGCACAATGAAGAGTGACAGTGTGGGCATTGGAAGAGGTATTACCGTATATACTCGAGTATAAGCCGTCCCGAATATAAGCCGATTTTGTGCAGGGGACACTTTAAAAATAATTATATTCTAGTGACAGAAGCCAAGCTGTTTTTGACTGAATTGACTAATTATTTGGAAACAAACTGTTATTCTATATGCTAATATACTTTACTAAAGGGAAAGAAAACTTGAGTGAACTGGATGAGCTACATGGAGGTTAATTTAATATTACCCTTACTTGGAGTTGGTGGTGGGGTTTTCATCTTTGCACATAGATTATAATAGGAAACTTTAATTGAGCAGGCCACAACTGCTTGGAAAAGACCTTAAGTTATTGGGCTATATATTTGGATTTACTACACCTACCTACAAACGGTAAACTGTATTTCTAAAGAATGTTTTATTTCAATATTTCTAAAGAAAGAGTAAGTTGAAAGATACTCAAACCTGTCTTCAGGCTTCACTAATACTGTTTATTATGTGGATTCTATTATAAGATATAGGAAAGCCTGCCTACTTAGAATCTAGTGTATTCATGTAGCAGTACTTAGCAGGGATGCACAGATACCAAGTACTGTTACTTTTCCAGCTCCAAGACTAGACTAGAGAAAAACTCAAAAGTTAGGAGGCAGCTGTCATTTTTAACCCCTTCGTGACTGATTCCCAGTTGCAGCTGCAACCTCTGCAACCCTTGTAGTTCTCGTGAAAATGCCAAGTATCGGCACTGATATCTGAACTGGTATCTGTGCATCCCTAGTACTTAGGACATAATTGTTTTGCAGTCAGATTTATTGTGGCCTAAAACATTTGATTACCGACATAGGAAAAAACTTCAGAACTTAGTACTGACATGTTGTTATATCAGGCCCTCTGCACAGTCAGTGATTAATTTGCATGTGTTCATGTGAAGAAAGCTATAAAAGGTGTAATATTGGTAAGACCGGAAGCCAAATCTGAAAACCTGCAGATTCGATCATACATTGTAAGTGGAGTGGAACGTTTAGTAAGTTGAGGACTGGAGCAGACAAAATCTGGAGCAGTTGCCTATGGTGACCAATCAGCATCTCTCTTCTGTTTGCTCAGGTAAGATTTATCAGGGGTGTCACTGGCCCGAGACGGGGAGTGAAACCCAGTGGCAGGATAGAGCTTGGGAGGATATCTGCAACAAGGTACAGTAAGGGTTAATCCAAAAACATAGATCAGTGTACGGTCCGGGTCGAGGCAGGGAGCCTAGGATCAAAACGATAAGACAGCCCAAGGGTTCGGTAACTAGAAATCCAGACGCGGGTTCAGGGAGCTGAAGAGGGATCAAGAGCAAAAGGCTTATTAACTGCACCATATAGACATAATAACTCAGCAACAAGTCAAGGCTCTGGCTGGGATTTAAACCCAGTGGGGATCAGGACCACCTCCAGTTGCCGAGACAACCAGGAATTTTCCTTCCCTGGGAACCAATGGATTGGGAGGAAACGGTTAAGGTGTGTGGTGAGAACCTACCCTAGTATGACTCACACCTGAAGGCAATGATGGCCGCAGGTGCACTACGCATGTGCCCCTGCGCACATGTGCGCAACCTGTGTGCCGCGCACCCGCACACCGCACGTGCGCACCCACAACCCTACCTCCAGGAGTTCTGCCACTAAGAGGAAGACCCTGAGCCCTGCACCATACCCGATGCCCCCCAAGGTAAGGTGGTACCTCTGGTTCCCTGACAAGATTTGAAAATGAGACCGAGGAGCAAATCTACTCCAGATTTTGTCTGCTCCAGTCTTGATAAATTCCCCCCATTGTGTTTAAGTAGATCTCTTATATTCTATGACTAGGGACAACATTTATACTGACCTATTGTAATAATGTGACATTTCATTCAATAATTTCATGAATATATGTACTTTACAGAAAAGGAACGTCGAAAAGGAACATATACTTGTTTTATAAGAATCAGTACAATATCACAGGAGAAAATACATACATATGTTAGAGTGGATAGCTGAAATCATTTGTCACCTTGAATGAACAGGTTAAGTGATGTACATTAAATATCTCTTAAGTGGACTGAAACAAGGTCAGTTCTCTCGCTAACAATTTATTGTCAGGGGACCTATTTTCTTTGAGTTTCATATTAATATTTTTAAAGGCTGTCATTTGGCACTTGCTCGCAGGCAGCTATGATTTCTTCTTATAGAGGTGACCTCTCTAACATTAAATTCCATGTCACTGTGTGAGGAATATGCTTGCCTCGACAGGTAGGTTGAGTGCATCTTCTGACCTCCACTGTTCTCACGCTGTGAATCAAGCTGAGCGCTAGTTTGAAAAACTGTTCATTAACCGAGAAGCAGGTATTTATGTTGTTTAAAAAATATCTACAACTTTTGTAAATTAATATATATATATATATATAAACAATAACAATAGCATTGTTACATACACAATTGCACACAATAACAGGAATCTTGTACACATAGCTTACAATCTACAGGAGATAAGATAATACACAAGCTGAGATCTGCAGTAGGTTACGTTGTAGATAACACACCAGTGATGGGAAAAGCAAGGGAAAACAAATTGTGGGTAAGGGATGTTGATAATTAAGGTTATGAGAAGTCACAAGAAGGGGAGGGGGGGCACGGATAAGAAGGTAAAAATAAGTTTATAAGTAGAGTAAAGGCAACATAAGGACATTCTCAAATTGTTTATATGTTTCAATTGGCACAGGCACAGCTTATGTTAGAATTAATATATAAATGCATGTGCCATCCTTTTTCGGAGACACCTCGCAATATTAATGAACCAAATTAGTATTATACAACTTTCATTAAATATAAACCAAGTGCCTCACGAACCCAAATAACAAAAGACTCCTTAACATACTTTCAGCAAAAAACCACTTACAAACAATAACAATTAATAAAATATAAATAGTCACATACCTTAAACACAACATTTTTTCCACACATCTAGTAAAAAGTTCACTTATGGGGATTTGAATATTCATAACATTCTCCTAATGATATAGGCTTATATCTCTAGAATACCTCTATTCAGATCCTCTGCTCCTAGCTGGCTCCCTCCTCACACTTATCCACAGTATGCTGGCAGATGCACTGCACTGTCTCTCTTCCTATTACACTTGTTAGCCCCTTTTCATGCCCAATGAATCCTAAAGGTTCTATAATAAAATTGAAAATCTTCCAAAATACACAGGTCTGCAAAATAATTCTTTTTCGAGAGCTGTTTTGGTTATTTCACGTAATCTTTATGTTTTTTGGTGCGCTGAATCCGAAAATGACCTCAATTTTGTCATAGGACATCACGTTTCCTGACAATATAGGTAACTATGTTAAATAAGGCAATACCTCAAAATAAATGGAAATAGACTTATACAATTAAAGTTTTATTACAATATTTTCATGAAAATCCTTTTTTGAACTGAAATGAGCTCACCTACACACATTAAACTCGATTCTTCTTCCTTGTGAGGCTCCTCTTGCTGCATTTACGCTTATGAGTAGCATCTGGAATGTCTCTCTGAAGCATCCAACAGTAGTCTGCCATCATTGTAATGCTCCATTTTCCCTGGTATCTCCTTTCCATCTCTTTAATGTCTTGGTGGAATCGTTCACCTTGTTCCTCACTCAGAGCTCCCAAATTTTCAGGAAATTAGTCAAGGTGGGACTGGAGGAAATGCACTTTCAAACTCATCAGGCAACCTAAAGCTTGAAATGCTTTCAGCATTCTTCCGACGATCTTTTTGTAGTGAGGATCTTTGTTATTGCCTAAAAATTTCTGTACGACTTCTTTAAATGCAATCCACCCTTCTTTTTGAGGATCCGTCATGGTATTGACAAACTCTTGATCAACTATAAGCCTTCTAATGTCTGGTCCGACGAACACACCTTACTTCAATTTTGTCTCCGACAGGCATGGAAGCTTGATGACCAAGTATTTGAAGCATTCTCCATCTCTTGGAAGTGATTTTACAAATTGCTTCATCAATCCCAATTTTATGTGGAGATGTGGTAGGAGAACTTTATGGGAAGGTACCAAAGTTTCTCGGAGGACATTTTTTTCACCGACTGTTAGCACCTTCGGCTACAAACTCATCTTGGTCCAGTGATTTTGTCGGTCTTGACTGTCCCATAGACACAGAAAACAAGGGTATTTGGTATACCCAGCTTGTTGCCCGAGCAGCATGCACAAGACCTTCAAGTCCCCACACACTTGCCAACCATGGTCTTCATATTTAAGTTTACGAAGAACCAATTCCAAGTTCTCGTTGGTTTCCTTCAAGTGTACGGAATGACCTACAGGTATGGAAGCGTAAAAACCGTTGTGGAGTAAAACTGCTTTGAGACTTCTTTTTGAAGAGTCTATAAAAAGACGCCATTGTTCTGAATCATATTGGATTTTGAATTGACCCATCAGACCTATGACATCGATGCAATAAACCAACTTGTCTTCCTGGGCAAAGTAAGGAACAAACTCCTTTTCACGATGTCTGAACCATGAAGATGACACTCCTGGCAACAATAAATTCCTGCTTTTCAGCCTTGATCCAAGTAACTCAGCGGCATCTTTGGGAAGATTCAAGTCTCTTACCAAATCATTAATCTCTGAGAAAACAATTTTGATTTTGTATCATCTTCAAAGTCAGAACTTGATTCGTCATCTGGTTCAGGTATGACTTCACCTTCATCGGAGCTAGGTATCTCTTCCAAGGTAGCAGGGGGCTTGGGTACTGGTATATCTGTGCTATGGGGGATGGGACGAATTGCTGAGTGAAGATTGGGGTATGAAATGGAATGCTTCCATTTGGAATGAAACCCTTTCACATCGCATGAACAAAAGTAACAGTCATCACTATGGTTCTTTTGCTCTCGCCATACCATAGGAATCCCATAACGGAAATATTTTTTCTTACCCTTGAACCAGTTT
This sequence comes from Nanorana parkeri, assembly GCF_000935625.1. Lineage (NCBI taxonomy): Eukaryota > Metazoa > Chordata > Amphibia > Anura > Dicroglossidae > Nanorana > Nanorana parkeri. The sequence continues at coordinate 1,181,339 of NW_017306771.1, read as the reverse complement.
CGGAGGTCCTCAACACACCGTTTGCACACTTTATGAGGCGCCCAAACTTTATCTTGATCTCCAATTTTTAGTCCAAAGTATGCAAAGTATATTTTTTTCACAAAGTCTGTAATATTCTGCTGTTGCTTCAGCACTGTATATTCACCACAGATGAAACAGAAACTGTCTGGCGAATTAATACACTTTCGCGGAGCCATAACATAACAGTTGAAGAATGACGAGCTAACACAAATTGCGATGAAAAAGTGTGGACAGCCTAGAACCAAGAACCTGATGATGATTGGTGCACAAGTGTGGCATGCAGGAGAGAGCAGCTCTGTGTCTGTACACGAGATGTCACAGTGCTGGCCACACCCCCTGCACTGACCGGAGCTGCTGCTATCTGCCCTGTGTCTCCCTCCCACTGGATTCTTCAGGAAAGATTAACCCCTTCTAACATTAGAAGAACAGACTTAAAACTTGCTTAGCTTATGTATATATTGCTGACCATCAGATTTACTGTGCTATTTTTTTTTACATAACTCGGACAAACCCTTTAAGGTTTTTTTGGCATTTTATATCTTAAATGCACTTATGTGAATTAATTAATAGTAATTTGGACTTTAAATTTGGTTAAAAACCCATAATATTAAAAAAATTAAAAAACAATGATATATTTGAAGACAATTTTGCATGTTGTGGCAAATCATGACGTCTAGGAGTTTTTTCAATATTTTATTTGTTTTCAGCACACCAAAATACATGGAAATTAGATGAAAATAATCAAACAGCTTTTTAGTCGCAGACCTGTGATATCTATAAATGACCTCAAATACATTTTTTTTGTGTTATTCATCCTAAAATGAGCAGCTCTCCTGGGTTCCAGCACTTAGTCCAGCTCCTGGGCTTTGGATCCTGCTACAGATTACTCTATAAGAGCACTCCATAGCATAGGATTTTAAAACAATGCAAGCAAAAACTCTTCAGCAGACTTTTTGGACTCTGGAATTGCTCTTTTCTGCTTGGTTTCCTTTTCTGTGCTATTCATATTTAGCCTGGGCACACATTGAGAATCAATTTCCCCCTACTGAGCACCAATGTCCTTCAATTAGCACCCCCCTGTTTCCCCCATAGACTGTCAATGCAATTTCCCAATTGAAGATTAATTACCCCACACATGCACACTGAAAACAGGGCATTTGTCCTTCCACTGACCACAAATGCCAGGGATTTGTTTCTTCCCACTGACCCCCAACAGCAGACATGTTTACCTTGTGCAGATCACTGACGCTAGTCATTTCTCACCCACTGACTACAGATGCTGGGCATTTATTCTTCTGCTGACCAGAAATATACTGGCCACTATGGCACATACTGCCTGACTCTGTATATTACGTTATACATTATTTATTGGTGACTATTGTACATTATATGCTTCTGACCAAAGTGTTTATTGTTTCAACCGTTGCTTATTCCTGAGTGGTTTCAAGATTTGTGGATTAAGTAATATTAGGCCATGTCCCAATATTCCGTTCAAAGTAGACACTCACAGGCACAAACAGTGCGGCTTCATTCCTCACACAATGTTGTACATTAGTCTCTCACACATTATACTATTCATGTTTGATAAACAGCACTGCACATAATCAGTACAGAGAGATGGTAAAACAATGCAGATCTCTCATCATACATAGTTCAAAGCACCATGCTCATTTTTTTAGTCATGCTTACATATTTTTATAAAAAAATCTGCTCTCCTGGTTTTCCCTAAATGCTACTAAATGATTCTAACAGCCGGTGTGAAAAAAAAGTGTACAAAGTGCAATCACTTCACAATCAATTTAGACCAAAAAACACCATGCTATCTTAAATGCATTTGTACATCACAATCAATGTCCTTTTATCATTCTCCCAATACTGTGTAAAGTGAATATTCTGCTCCACTCTAATCTTAACAGGTGCATCTCAGTTTTAATCCCAAGTACCACTGTTCAATATTGCACTCACCAGAATCTTCAGACCACTATTAGATTGTCTTAGAAGCATTTAATTTATTATCCCTAACAATCCAGATTCTCCCCTGTTCCATACAGCTGATGGCTACTTCAGCCATATAACAACAGCTTTTATAGCTCACTCATATCCCATAGAGGAAAGATAGATGCCACATAGTGTAAAGTCCTTATAAAACTTTAATCATAAATTCTAAAAACACTTACATTAAGATTCGATAAGCAGCGTTGCATAGGAATTTTTTTTTGTGCGGTACTCTCCAGTCAGTGATATCCCATTTCTGTCCGTATGCTATCATCCCCTTCTCTACCTGGGCAGTTCCTGAGATCAAACATGATCATGTCAGGATGAGTTAGAAAGGTGAGCATTAGCATACGAACAGTGCATGGTGGATATACTGGTGGAACTACACAATTTCAATTTTATAATATTTATTATTATTTTTGCATTTTTTTATTGGAGGAAAATATGGGTTTTTAGTGGTAATCATACATGCACTTTAGTGCTTACATAAGTATTTTACTACTATTTTACTACATAAGATTACTTGTTGCAGGTATTGTTACATTTTACATATGGCTTATGGTTCATACTGATTTAATATTGATTGCTTACTTTTTAATATGACTTACTATCATATTTTAAGTTGTCATAAAAAAGGTAATATGTCAATAAATATTCCATGTTAGGTTTGTAAACAAATTGTGGGGGTTTTTATAACCCTGCCTTGGGGGTACATAATTGGCAACAGCTGTACAATTACCTTCCTTTGGATCAAAACTGCAGGAGTGAGATGCTGTGATGCCAAGCTTAATGAACATTGCTCTTTTTTTTTAGCCTTATTTAATATAATAGGATTTTGAATCGTATCTTGTGAACAATACGTAGGCAGTGGAATATTGAAATTATATGTTAATAGGCTAAGCTGCAGTACTAATAAAAGATTGATAGGGTTATTCACAAAAGCGTGAAGAGTTTGGAGAAGGCAGGATAAGTGAAAAATCTAGGAGAATATAGCTAATCTGGAAAGTGAGCTGAATTGGAGAATTTTTCCAAATCAGCAATTTTTTCCTAGATTGTTCACTTCTCCTGACTTCTCCAAACTTGTTTCACTCTATAGTGTATAACCCTGTTAAAGAAAAACCCAGCCACATATTATTTTCTTGAGAAAAAGTTGGGTCTGTTTTTCTGTTGGTATCACCACTGGGGAGATTTTCTGTCATTTGCAATCCCAATGATCATCCAGGTGTTGCTATAGGCTAAATTTCTTATTTCCTCTCTCTGAAGTACATTCTTCATATATTTCTCTAAAACATTATCGATGGAGTCACTAAAAGTGTTACCAATCTACAGGGAAATGTATTTCAGTTCAGCTCATACCAATGCTTTGGTTGGTCACTGGGAAAAAGAGTGAGAGAACATCAACCCAAGTGGGGACATAGACAACAAAATAGAGCTTTAGAAGTGATAAGAACTAAGAATGTTTATCCTTTTGAGGATCCTGTGGACTGTTGGATCTCGTTTACTATAGAGATATACAGTATGTCATATACATCTTTTTCTACTACAACAATTTGTTTTTTTTCTTGAACGTAACCGTTAAGTTTAAAAAACTATGGTCCTCAAAATTGTCTATAGGTGACACTTTAAAAGTTTTTATCACTCATCAATTTAGAGTTACCAGTGAATTATGGCCCTAGGCTTCCACTGCCTTCCACTGCAGACAATCAAGCACAGCTGTGTGGTCGATCATCTCAGAAATTGACTGAGCTTGTGACAGCTATGAAGCAGGAATCACTGAGTGCACAAAGCATCCTGCTTCAGTGATCATAGAGCAGATCAGGGAATGGCCCTGATACTTTTTGCCATGGTCCTGGACCCCCTAAAGGAATGGGAGAGTCCTGATATTGCAGCAGAGGATGCAGTGTGGGGGGTAGCACTTTAACAGGCTGGTACAAGTGATCAGGCAGCTCTCCAGCCACCCAGATCATTTATACTTTGAAGCCCTCTGATTTTTGGATAAAACAATACCAAGATCAGGACTGCAGGTATGTCCTATAGTCCTGAAGTGGTTAAAGGATTTGTGTATTTTCAATATTGCCTTTTTAGTCATGTGTAAAGACCCTCTCCCCATTTTATTGTATTTATAAAAAAATGTTTTGCAGTTGCACATGTCCTCCCATGGCAGTGCCCATCTTCCCAAACCTTTTTTTGACAGTAGCTTAATAACCCTAAAAATGTCTAGAATGTAATAAGAACATTTCTCCCCATAGACTTTAGTGGGATTTCCCTCTAACCTTGAGTCACTAAATTTTCAACAAGATTCACCAGACACTTGACAAATTGAGCTAGGCATATTAACTCATCAAAAACTCTGCCCTGCATGTACATCACTTGTCTCCATCATGTACATGAGAGTAGTTTTTATTGTGTACTAATTGCATTAAATACATTTTATCACATGAGGAAAGTGCACTGTCCCACTGTTTTGTCTTTTACATGGTTCATGAGGATACTTCCCAGTTGTCTATGTGGACGGCAGCCTTCCTCAAGTGACTGGTGGTGAAGATTTTGGAAGATTTCTCAGCAATGACTTGCTGAGTGCTGTGGACACTAGACTATTTATTTTCTGAAGAGTTACAGGATATTAACCCATCACTACATAAAGTAAGTGATATATAGAAGTTAACTTTTTTTATCCCTACTTGGAAAATTTTAGTTGTCTGGCTCAATATTATAAGTTATTGGCCTGCAAAAAACAGGGAAATCTGACTTGCCTCTTAATTTTTCAATCTTTATAATTGTTCTGGGTCAGTGACCAAGAGGGAAAGAATAACGGCTGTGCAGCAAGCATTCATAGGAGGTCAGTAGTGGCATCCACCATTATTCGTATATCACAGGATTACTTTAAACCAGTTTCCTATCCATTCAAATACATTATTTTTAAAAAAAAACTATATGTGTTAATGTACATATAAGGTATTTGTGACTCAATTTAAGCATACATATAGATATGTGTATTAAGAACTTTTAGTATCATATGTAAAAGTGTTGGGTATGTCCAATTCCATCTATCAATACCATTACTAAAGTTGAGGGAAAAAGCCTTAGCTCTTACATAACTTATTTATACTGTATATCATTGGATATAACTATTCCACTGACCACAAGTAGAGATTTTGTCTGTTTACAGATATTTTGAAGCCATTGCTGCAAGATTCAATGGGATGACAGTTAATTAACATGTAAGGTTAATATAACTAATTAATGACAGGGTCAACAGAAATCTTCAATGATTCCCTTTGTGCTGATTAAAACAAAAGCACAAAAAGACATGTCTGCTCATCAATCTATTGATACCATCAATAAGCCTATCTCTTTCTTCCATACAGTTCTGTAAATCCAGAATTGCTTGTGGCATAGCAGCACCTGCTGAGATAAAATCTTCTTTATTTATTGTAAATGTAGAGCTTGTAAAAGGTTGTTTAATAAATATAACTAACTATGTATTTAAATGCAGCTGTACATATCAATATAACAAATAAAATCAGTTTATGAGTATTGAATGTGAATATTTTAACCATAAGACTGAGGCATATACAGATCAGATCCCTAAATTAAAAAAAATAGATCCTATTATAGAGCCCATACTGTGTGGAGCTATGGCATTATTTGAGCAGAACAAGTCCTTTTCAATGCTTAAAGTATTGCCTGAGGTTAGAAAATTACTAAAGGGCTATATCAAAATACGCCTAGTATAATGATACAACTGACAAAAGTATGTACCAGCATTGGGACAGTGTATGATACCTCTGACAGTTAGAGGGTTATTCACAAAAGCCCATACAGCATCCTAGTGAATAGCCCATACAGCAGTCCTTTGGTTCAACTGAACGGAAGGGCTCTGGTGGCCGAAGCTAGCCGAAGGATCAGCCGGAGCTATGGCTGATGCTTCGGCTAGCTTTGTGAATAAGCCTCTTAGTCATTTGATTTGGAACTAGCATGCAATATCTTCTGTACTGGTTAATAGAAATTGATGTTGTTTGGAACTGTACTGAAACATTTTTAGCCTTGCACACATGTTGGTAGTGGACCACTACCAGATACCAAATACACTTCCAGACTCACTAGTCACTCTAGCATCAGTGTACATTGCAACTTCCCAAGGGTGATAAACAGATGCTGTTTTCTATTGTTTCTGTTTTGAAAGACATTCCAAAGACATTTCCTGTAGAACCAGATTGATCATTAGAGACAGCAGGCCAGTACCTATAAGCAGCAAAAGCAAACAGGTGTCCTTTCCCTGTATAATTATCACTAATTTTCACCATAATTCATAGACATACATTAATTTCATGTACGTTTTATTTAAATATTGTCACAAGATTCTGAGCCAAGTAGGAACCAGTAAAAAAAAACACTTTTTTTTGGAAAAGAAGGTTATTCTAGCATAGGGTTGTTCAATTGGAGGTGAAAGGTAGTGCACTTGTGAGCTACATTTAAGAAAATCTGTCACTGGTTACATGTCACACCAGGATCTGAAGTTGCTATTAGCATTGTCAATACTCCTGTGTTTCAATATTTGTTCTAAATTCCCCATTGTCGTTTTGTGTGTGTCAGATAATAACTTAGTGGAAAAACACTGGGTATTGTCAATCACAGGTCACCACACCTACCATCTCAGCAAATTTATTGGCATAGTGCTCATTTAATATGTGCAGTATGGATAATGTATACATATAACCCAGCCTTAGTAGATAAGACACCATTGGAACCATTGTGCAGTGACTGGCCACTGGGCTATGGCTCTGCCAATTGCTGATCTGTCAGGGAATGTAATAAAAAAAAGTTTAACCTAACAGTACAGCTTTTAGGCCAATAAATGTACATGATTGCATACTACAGCTGTCATTTTGGGAGAGTTTGCTTTATTGTGGCAATAACAATGAAAGCAGGAAAAGGGTTGTGTAGACAGTGGATGTCTGTATAAAAAGAGTACAGTGCACTCCTTAACCAGCTTAACAGAGTCCTCAGTAGGAAGGGGCGGGCATGTGCTAAGGTCACTCCGTAGGAAGAAGAAATCAGGGTTGATATCAGATGTGATTATGTGATGTGAGCAGGATTGGAGATAACAGTTTTGTCCTGAAATTTCTAAAGTGTTGTTCCAATATACTACACTATATGTGGTCTTTATTGTTCTCTGAGTGGTTTGGGATGGATTGAAGTGATCGTCTGGATAAAGTCAGCTGGTTAGGATCGTAACCAGAGAAAGACACAGAAGGAGGAACACTCACCTAAATGCGTTTTTATACCATTTATTTATATAGGGGTGAAAAAGTCTTGTGAGTGCATCTAATTGTTGTTGAGCAGCGGGGGAGTGAAGCACAGTCTTCATTACTACAACTTATTGGCACAATTACACTGGTTTTGAACACTGTTGTGTGGACTATTGTGTAAATAATCACAATGTTTATTACATATTTGGGGAGAAGTTTTATGTGTTGACTACTGTGTGGACTATGCACATCATCTATTAACACATTGGTGGGAAGATGAATATATAATTATTGTAATCAATGATGATTGTTTGCATTATTGCTTTTCATTACTTGGGGTATTTCCACTTAACGCTGTACAGTACTGGGGTCGTATTTTATTACACAGTTTAAGTGGAATTATATTCACTAGATCTATATTGGGGGATTGAAATCCATTTTTATTTTTGTATTTATTGCACATGAGGATTTTTCTTTATGAAGCATTTATTATTGTGAGGAAGGTGCAGATTATTTGAAAATTGCCATTGATGTTCCTGCAACTTTTAGTAAATGTACGCCAATGACCCAAAAGAAAAGTAAAGCCAAAAAAAGTTTGACTTTACTTTTCTTTTAAGAATATACAGAATATGTATATGCAATGTCCATCATATTCCTGCTATTTTGAAAGAATATAAACTTTAAATTGTTTTTTCTCCTTCAAAGCTAAATGAGGGTTTGAACTATGTATGCAGTGTATACAGTATTTATTTTTTATTTCTGAAAAATAACAACTTTAATTATTTTTGTCCTTCAAAGCTAAATTAAGAATGTGGTTTAGTCAATGGTTTAGTAGTTAAGTAATACTGCTTGGTCACATCCCTGCCCCCATCCCGTGAATGGCCAGTGATGGAGCATCATTTTAGAATATGTCTAATTCTATACAGTAACTTAACTGATTTATATATTTATACCTGCCTAGAGGTAAGGTTTTAAGTTAGAAAGTTGCCAGAAGCCCTGGAATATTTTGAGGAGAACTATGAGGTGAGTGATTTCCACTTATCCTCATAGTTAGAGCCGACCTGTGACAAAGAAGCTGTCACAGGTCAGCTCTATCGATCGGGAAGTGAGCAGAAACATGCACCGATCCGCTCACTTCCCGATCATCTCCCTGCAGTGAGCGGTGACTGTCAGTCACCCCTCCCCACAGAATTTCCCATCTCCCCACTAGATAGGCAGAGCCAGCTGTCACTCACTCAGCTGGGTGTATCTCGACAGTATTGTCGTGATCCGTCCCAACTGCGGCACTCTCAGTATATTGCCCACGATATACTGAGCTTTGGGTCATATGAGGAGGTTAGTATATGCCCTCCTGTGACCCTAAGAGAACTATGAGGAAAAACACTTACCCCATAGTTCTCTTTTAATTGGACTACAGAAACCACTTTGTAATCACACAGTGGCTGGTAATGTGACCAAGTACCTAGGCTTTTCAGTATATGATTTCTGTTAAAAGGGAGGATGAGTCCTCACATTGACTGATGATCATTACCTTCAATAGAACGTGGGCATTTAGTTATGTAACTAGCTGCTGTGTAGTCCCAGAGTAGCAGTTTCTGCAGTGATGTAATTTCAAGGTCTAGCACTCAGGGCACTTCAATGATGATGCCTTTTGCACAAGCTTTGCCCCGTATTTAACTTGATTATTTCAGTAAAAACAAATGCTACAACTGTTTGAGGCAGCATCTGGTCTACTTTATATACAGCACTATCTACCACACAAGAGAAAAGGGAAGGCAGGTTCTTTTTTACTGATCTATACAGAGCCTTCTGACTCTCAACCTCCCCTGCATCCCTTAAACCTACAGTTTTCTGTTCCAAAAATATCTAGGTTCTATATGCCAGGGGTTAAGTTAATCATGTTCAATCTTGTTAATGGTGAACCAGAAGTAAAAGGTGAATTTCACTGAAGTCCATGGGTGGGAGCATTGTGTTGTTACATTCTGGCCATTTTTAGGGCTAATAGCAAATTACTGTCAAAAAAGGCATGAGAAGCTGGGCACTGCCATGGGGCAACATGTGCCAATGCTAAAAAAAATACAAATATATCATACAAAAGGGAGATAGTATTTAATATGGCTTTGCGCACAACATTGAACATACACAAATCCTTTAAATAGCATAACATGCTTAAATTTGTACATGGTGTACATACTGGGGCCAATTTAGACAGGAGCCAATTAACAGGAGGTACACCAAAGAAAATATGTGACCACCAATTAGGTATTTTCAAGGCAACAGAAGTTCTAGTAGTAGAGCCAACAGGGGCAACATAAATCCATGCTCAGGGAAAAACAGGGGGGCAGGGTGATGGGGGTCAGAGAAATAGGGGGAGAAGATACATTTAATGGCAAACAGTTAAACATTAACAAAGAAAACCTAAAATAATGGCACAGCCTATCTGGTACAAAGAAAGGTGGCAAGAGTCAATAGCAAGCTTGCCAGAGAAAAACTTTTCAAGGCAGGGAACAAAATGAGCCTTAATGGCTAAGGCACTAGAATGGAGACCACAGATAGCTCAAAGTCAGCAGCAATAGGAACAAACCATATAATCTTCCATCTCCGGTGGGTTGAAAAACAGGGAACCGAAGCTCCCAGAGGGTATGAGAGCCACTGCAAGGGGAACACAAAGCCTGCATAGGTATGTTCAGAGACAGGTGAGGTCTTGGTGAAGCTGGCTGGGGAGACCGCGATGACTGACTGGAGCTACCCTTATGTGTAGTTTCAAGGTCCATTTTTTAAAAAAAACTATGCACCAGTGTGCTGTGAAGAAAAAGCAACTTCAAAAATAGATGGTCAGTAACAAGTGAATGCTGCACTTTAAGTACCCCATCCTACAAAAAAGCCATATCAACATTAAATAAAAACACAAAGAAAAAGGAAAAAACTCCAGATACCACCCCTTACACAAATGTCCATATTTTAAGGGAAGACTTGCAGCAAAAAAAATGCAGTTTAACCTAAACCTAAAATACAGTTTCCTAACTGACCCTAATCTCTCCCTATGCAATGTGTCAACTTTTCTTATGTTTTCTATACAACAGCCTCCAATTCAATGACAATATGTTTGCTTTAACCACTTCAAGACCAGGTGTTTAGACCCCCTTCCTGGCCAGGCCATTTTTCAGCATTCAGCGCTGCGATACTTTGACTGACGTTTATTCCGTCATGCAATGCCCCCCTTTTATATTGAGGGAACTGATTCATACAAAACACCCTTATTGACTCTTCTAATCCAGCTGACCGTAGATCAAAGGCCACACAATGCATTATGGTTTAAGAAAAAAAATCTCCCAGGCTAATCTGCACAAACTCATGGTATTGGCAAACATGAACCTCATTCCTTATGTCCAGAGGTAGATGGAAGAGAGAAAAGTATTCAAATATCTAAGTACACAAAATATTGCAATGTATACATTTTGTGACTTATTGCTGCCCCATCTAACTCTACAGCTCTAGGCTCTTGCCCATGAATACCATAATACTAATTACAACACTGCCAATATACTGTATGTTAAATCTGATAATATTGATACATTGGTTAAGTGCAGGAAAGTTGCTGGGACACTAATTTTGGCAACATAAACAGTTATTTTTCTGTACTTGCAGAAAATTTTCTTAGCCTGAAAACACAAACTAATACAGTTACCACATTTAAGGACTGATAAGCTATAATGTAATAATTTTTAGGGGTGTTTAGATATCCTTTAAAAAGATAGCAGCTCATAGTTTGTGTATTCGCTAAGGAAATTCTGGATTTGATAAAGATTTTGTAATTCATTACTGAATTCTGGCTCTGATAAACCCTAATTGGGCTTTTTTTATTAAATCCCCACGCTTATATTGCTTCTGCTTCTGTTAATTTCTCTGTGGTAATAAAGAATATACAAATAACATGTTTTCTTTCTTGTATTTACAGTACTTTTTTTTAACAAAAAGCATTTTAACTTTTAGATTAGGCGCACATAAACAGTATTGTACGTTTGCTAATAGTAAACAAAAGATGAGAACAAGATAAAATGATCAACGTTCAAACTATATACGTAAACCAGTCATTCTTGTGAACTGTAAACATTAATGATGCATTATTGTTTAACTGTGATGTTAATACAGGAAAAAAGACAGATTACCTTTTATTAAGAATAGAAGAAAATGTCAACTGTAATGGTGCAAAACTGTGACTGTGGAGTTAATTTAACAAATCCACTCAATTAAGAAAACTGTGAAGTCTCTACTAGGGGAATATTGTATAACTTAATAAAGAGGATTTCTAGTACTGTGTAGAATGTTTGCACTGCATAGGAATAAGCAGCTTGAAAGTAAACAGTAACAGAAACCTATTCTAATTAGACTAATTCACAAATAAATTACCATATTCAATGACCTTATTTTTACTGCTCATTAACAGGCCCATGATAGGATGATAATTATGGGATTTTAAGTGGCTAATGGCAGCTGGGGCGTCAAAAGCAGTTTTTACAAATCTGTTTATGGCATGGAAGGTGGCAGAAGGATGAAAATGCTCAATGATGGAATCGCACTTAGGGGAAAAAAATAGACTGTAATTGCTCACTATTTATTACGGAGGAGAAAAGGCCATACTTCCAGCTCTAAAATCACAAGAAAAAAAAAGAAATTGCAATGCTACCCATGTGGTCATCAAACAGTATAAATGAGTGTTGTGTGGTTTTTATTTTATTTTATTAAAGGTACAGTATGTACAGAAGAATAGTTTTTACCGGTGTGAGTCTGACATTGGTAGTTTTTGGCTCAGTGCTTTTGGCACCAAAGGCAATAGAAAAATAAAAATGTGCACAATTATATCCCTGGCTTCAAACCTAACCCATACACCTAACCCAACACTGACTCACAACCTTGACCCAAAAACAGTTAAAATTTAAAGAATAGCCTAACCCAAGAATAAAAATGTTATGAAATGCAGCTTAAAAGCCACAAGATGTGGTGGCTGCATTAAATTTCATTTTTGCAGGCTAAGAACATTTTTAACAAGTACATAAAACACCTATTGATCTTGCTGGAAATTCAGTGGGGGGTATTTATCAAAACTGGAGAAGACAAAATCTGGAGCAGATTTGCACTGCAGCCAATCAGCTTCTCTGTCTTATTTTCAAATCTTACTTGAGCAAACTAAAGAGAGATGCAGATTGGTTGCCAACTAACTGATGGGCAACTATTCCAGATTTTGTTTGCTTCAGTTTTGATAAATCCCCCCCAGTATCTTTATCACATTCTGTGAGCTGAACTAAAACCAAAAACAATGTTATCTATGTTCTGTTAACTATCTACCTCCCACCCACCTTGTAATGGAGAAAAACAAAGGCAGACATATTTGTAGTCCAACCTGAGTAGCAACTGTGGCTTCATCTGTGGATACAGTAAAGAATAAAGTGTAGCCATGTAAGGGCAAGACTTGTGTTATTCTCAGGATAACCAGATGACAACAAAAGAAAAAAGCCTGAAAAATTAAAACTAATGCAGCCACAACATCCAAATACTGGTATGCTGCAATATACAACTTTTTTCATTTTGGGCTTAAGGAAATTAAATTTATCGAAATATTTATAATTGAAAATAAATTTCAGTTTAACGCTACACACCCAATATAAAACCTAACATTTAACCATAATGGATAAGTGTACATTCAAACAAAATGCACTTAACCTTTTTTTCTCCTTCCCTTGACCTAATAAACACCACCCTACCACTTCCCAGATATATCCTTACCTTCATCTATTGGCTGTGGCCCATCATAGTGTTTATATATTTCAGGGCAAATCTTCTCTGTGCTGCCTGCTACTGCACATTAGATATCCATATAATTCTATAGGATCATCTCCTCTCAATCAAAAAAATAAAGTTACTTTAGGAAGAAAAAGAGCATTACAGTTCATTTGGGGATCCTTTCATAGCATACAGCAGGTTTTTCTATGGTTTGTGCCGCTCTTCAATTAGAATGGCATTTGTTGTGGTGTGCTGTGTTAGAAATGAATCACTTTTGCCTGATGAAGAAGTCTTTTTAGTGACTCTGAAACATTGCTTATATGTAAACATTAAAGTGACACTAAAGTCAGGACCAGGCCCGGAAATCAGGACCAGTGGAGAAACATGACAGTCTGTTAACTAGCATTTTTAGGAGTGAGAGCCGGTGCACACCTAGGCGATCTGTGACCGAGCGGCAATCGTGCACGATACTGCAGGGATTGCTGAGCGGTCACGGAGTCGCCCATCACAGACGATCGTGCTATGGGTGCCATTATTTTATAATGGCACCCCAGTGGCGCCGGGCAGATTGCGCAGTTTCCAGCCGCTATTCTGCCCATGCATCTGAACACAATCATGGCTAAAACAGCCGCACGTCATGTATCACAAAAAAAAGTACAGAAATCAATGGGGCCATGCAGCAATTGTGCAGGACCGCGCAATCCCGGGACGCGCAATCCCGGATCGCTCAGGTCTGCACCAGGCCTCAGTTACAGCAACCTCTATATCAGGTTTCCTTTAATTTAATTCAGTATTAATAAACTGTGCTTTCATTGGTTTTCTTTTGATTTAATGTTTTGTTATCAAGTCTGCGTGGAAGGTAGGGAAGATGAGAAAATTTAATTATAGTGAGAAATGACTAATTTTCACTTCAGTGCATGATGTTTCTGATAAGCCAAAACTGTTGCTTTCAGTCACTTTTTGCTTTATAATTTGTTATTTCTTGATTTTGTATCTCGATATTTTGTCTCTGGTTTTATACCTTACCTATAGTCTGACAAAGCTTGCAGCATTTTGATCACACCGGACTGCAGACACAATGTGCCTTGCAAACCTATGCGGGCGATCGCATTGCGGCCGGAGTGTGTGGCTACGGTGCCATTCACTTCAATGGCCCGCCACGCCCCCTCCTGCCCCACAAAAAAGTGAGTCGGCCAGAATAGGACCGGAATGCACTGCATCTGGTGTGAACGTACCCTCAAAGTTTATCTACTTGATTAATTTAGGTTAATTGTAATTATATTGTTCCTGAGAAATAGCAGTGTACTTCCAAACATTGGACATTGCTTAGGAACTTCTGCTTCTGTAGATTAACAACTGCATATCTGCAGTGTGACATCATCCAAGGCATATCCAGACCACTCCTCTCTCTGATGACTACTATTCTCACAAGATTTGCAGTCTTCCTGAGAGTCACCACTGTGAATGTTTAATTTTGTGGATCTGTGCTTTCTCCACCTCTCCTGCTACTTCTTGATCATTCCATCACTATTCATCAGTTCATTAGATCACAGTGGAATTAAGCTTGGGTTCGGACCAAACCCAAGCTCATGCAAACCCAGAAGAAATTAGATCTTCCCTTTTGAGTTCAAATGAGTTCAGGTTCAGTCCAAACCCAAGCTCATCCCTAATCACCAGTCATCAAAGGGCAAGTCTGACTTTAGGAAATGAAGTCCCGCTTCTCTACTAAAATGGCCACCTCCATATGGAGACATAGAAGGGGATAAGGCATGCTGAGTCAGTCCTGAGGAAAAGTTCAGGTGCAGGGGCTTACTGACAAAGGCAGTGGCTAATATTGTGCCCTTTAATTTACTTTTTTTGGCACAGCTTTAACAATAGAGGTTCCCTTTAAGCTGAAGATACTATGCTAATATTGGAGTTTCTGGTCCGCATATTCATGGCTCATTCAGTAGCATTGGGGCATGCAAGTCTGAACTCTTGATCACTATTCATTTTTACAGACATATTAGGGGGGGGCTTTACAATTTTTAGAGTATATACAACCACCCAGTCCCTGCCCCAGAAGGAGCATATAGTGTATTTTTTTGTTTGTTATTGTGTTGCGTATGTTCAGGATCATGCATACACATGGTAATCCAATCTCTCACAAGGCAAAACAAACCAGTCTGGGCACCTGTTTCAAATTTTGTTGCACCAAAAATGCCTCCGCCCATGTGTTTTACATACCATTTCAGGACAGTGAGCTGGAATGTAAACCTGTTCTTTCTTTTTTCATTCAGTCTTTTTTGACACCAGAAAACCTTGCAAGGCAAATTACTACAACAAAAATTGATGCTAAACATTACAAGAGAGTCTCGATAAGTTCCCCATTTTCTTTGTAATAATGGAAACAAGTGGGCGGAGTGAGTCATGACGTCACGACTCGCTCGGCCCATCGGTTTACAGTAGTGAGAGGAGCTGTCAAATGTGTTATCTTGTCCCGGTTCACACTGCCAGTGTCTGTAGCTCGTACTTGTCAGCACAGAAAAGCTCCACACAAACCTGTAAGTATGTGCCACTTTTTGGTGAGATTAGCCCAATGAGACCCTTTTTCCTATTCGAAAACCATGCTGATCTGCCCAAAAAAGAAGCTCATGTACTTTTATCCAGCGATCAGCTTTTTTCTCAGCGTGACGCTATGCTGGGATGTAAACGGGGACTATAGAAATCAATAGGATTTCTCGTGCAGAGCTTTTCCGTGCTCACAAATGCGAGCCACAAATGTCTGTGGTGTGAACGGGGACTTAGCAACAGGAGTTTGTCGGAGGTGGATGGATGCGTGGGCGTCGAGACTTTTTTATTTTGGCCAGTGGGCGGGTGTTGTTCATCTTCATTGGCTTCTTCGATGATGTGATTGACCATGAATTACAGTGTTGGATGATTTTTGGGGGTTTTCGATAATAAAGGAATTATCAAAAGCTGTTTCTTCCCATTCACTTCAGCCGAATGTGCATCAGCAAAACTTTGACAAAGCGTAAAATCTCAGTTTTGCTCATCAAAATGTATATATAGCCAACCTTTTTTTTAAATTTTATATAGACAGTGGACGGACTAGACTTCCTGTCCAGTTTGTATTGCTTTGTCTTTTGTGTGTGTGTGTTTTGTTCAATTAAAGGATTTTTTTCTAAGGTGTTGTGTGGTTATTTACATCTTACTTAACTCTTTGGTGAATGAATAGGTGTAACAAATACCCCTTACTCATTCAAAAGGGGGGCAGCGTATGGGTGCCCCATTTATGAAAGGTGTACATAGATGCAGATGAGCCCCCCAGCCCGCAGACCCCCACAACCACCAGGCTAGGGTTGTGGGGAAGAAGCCTTTGTACTCATCAGCATGGGGACAAGATGCTTTTCCAGGACGTCCCCCCTAGAAAAGCACCCTTTCAATGCCGAGGGCATGTGGCCTGGTATGGTGCAGGGAAGGGTGGGCGCTCTCTCTCCCCCCCCCCCTTTTCCTGCCATGCCAGGCCAGGGCTGGGATTAAGAGTCTGGGTTTGAATTGTATGGGGCACCTCACTTTTTTAATTTTTTTGGGGCACTGGGTTTCCCATTGAAATGCCTACCAGACCTAAAGAGTCTGGTATGACTTTTGGGGGGATGCATTTTGTTTACATCAGGGATCACTCCTAACATTCCTGAATTGGGAGAGTGACCCCGTGCTGTTTTCCCGTGTGCCCTTGTGGTAAGCATGTTTGATCTGTGAAGATTAATGCGAGTCACTGCACATTGTGTAAACAAGCCCTAAAGAAATTGAGCATGGTTACTTTGCAATGTGAGTTTTCTCTTAGCCTAGCAAATTAGGTGATTCTGAAAATTCACTGTACCAAGCATACACAATCATGTGCAAGTACAATTTAATGATCGAATGATTGAAGTAAGCACATATTCACTTCATTAACAGGGCTAAGTGAATTCTTAAATGCTGTTGCTTGCTATGCCTCCTCTCTTTTTCTTTCCAGCTTTACTTAGGATGACGGAGGCACTCCAGGTGTAAGGAGTAAGGGGAATATAATGTTGTGGTTACTGGCATCCCCTCCATTATCTTTACTGTTTCTGTAGTGTGAGAGGTAATTCATTATAAAGATTAAATTAAATGGAACTCAATAGAATTCACAGAGCAACTGTTATAGCCAAACACAGAGACATATTCAGCAGTCAGAAATTCTGTAATGTTCAGTGTATGGAAAGTTTACAAATTTTGAAGACTGATGACTCTTTGTTTTAAATACAATTAAAGAAAAGTCTCAGCCGTCTGCATCTTCACAACCCGTGGCTGGAGATCATGGGCTTTGTGGGTGAGTATATAATTGTTGCCTAACACTAAATCCAGAAGGCCTAAATTGAAGTTCCATAGATTATTTAATTATACCTTGTGTCTGTAGAAGTACCGTATTTGCCGGCATATAAGACGACTTTTTATACTTAAAAACATCCCCCGAAAATCGCGGGTCGTCTTATACACCGGGTATACAAAACGGGTCCCTAATCTGTCAGCCCGCTGGATGTGCAGTAATACTGTATGTACGGTAGCTTTGGCTACATACAGTATTCCGCGCTGAGCCAATCACAGCGAGCGATGCACACAACGTCTGCCAATCCGAGCAGGCTTTATATTCATTAATAGAATACATCGCTCACTGTGATTGGCTCAGCGGGATATACTGTATGTAGCTGAAGCTACCGTGCTGTCATAGACTTGCCTTTCCGAGATTGATGATATCTAAACATTGTTGTCTGCATTTTTGTAATTGTTTACAAAACTAGTTTTTTTTTTTTTTTTTTGTTATATGATACAATTCAAAACAATGACACTTCAGTGACTTGAAAAAACGGACACTATCAGATTTATGTAGACACATAATATTATTTTGCTTACTGCAATACTTTTAAAGCACATAAAATGGTGCTTGCGACAAATGCTGGTTAATATTTTACAGCGTAACACATTGTAGTTCTATAACATGAAGCTTTATAATCTCTGTGGAGTTGGAAAACCATTTTGCTTTAAAAAAACATTGCAAAAACACAAAAAAATAGGTTTGCTGCAAATGTTGCAAATATCTTTTAGTGCCACCCACTGCTATTCTGTTACCTGAAGCGTTAAAGGTTCTGTGGAGTCAAATAAACTATTTCGCTTTTTAAGCACTATTTAAGGGCAGTACAGTGGCTTAATAGTTAGCACTTCTGCTTTGCACAAGGTCCCCAGTTCAAATTCCAGCCAGGACACTATCTGCATGAAGTTTGCATGTTCTCCCTGTGCGTTTGTGGGATTCTTCCAGGTACTCCAGTGAATGTACAATATGTGAAGTGCTGTGTAAATTGATGGCGTTAAATATATACCTGTAATAAGTAATAAGCATAAATAAAAACACCAAAACTGCGGGGGGCGCATGCGCGCGGCTGTCGATGACGGGTGGTGAGTGAGACAGCTCCGTCACCAAAACTGCAGTTTAAAGTTGCAGGGTTTTTTTTCTTTAAAAAAAAAAACAAGCCAAACAATACAGTTTCTTTTACAATTGAACTGGGCTGAATTTGCTGAAAATCCTGTCTTGGGTGAATTAATTTGCTTGTTACTACTCACTATCTCATTTTTAACCATATCCACTCATACTACCATCCTGATTTAAATTTCCACCTTGTGTACCTGACTTACGTTTTTACATTTGCAGGGTATTCTGTAGTAATATTCTTACTAGTTCCAGGTGAAAAAGTTAGGCATCTTTATCTTCTCTGGCATTGACATTGCTTCTTCAAACCTAGTATTGTTGAGATTTGGAGGTATCAGCATTTGGAGGTATCAGCATTCTGTTGTGAACGTTTTTAAGAATGAGTGGAGTGCTAAGAAAACAAAAACTAACAGAGTACAGGAAGTCCCCGAATTACGAACATCCGAGTTACATATGACTCATACTTACAAATGGAGGTCCCAGGCTGTTCCGTGCCCATGCATGTTCGTAGTACTGGAGGGATTCTAAGGGGTAATAAGTACAATCACTCTAAGTACCAGTTAAGCAGCCATAGGATGACTCAATGGATGCTGGAGGTACATGCAATCAAGGGGGTGGGGGTGGCTGGGTGCTGGTAGAGAGTAACGCCACTAAGAATCAGTACATTACAGGAAGTTAGACATGCAGACAAGGAGTGCCGACTCTTCTTCAGGGTCTGGTACTGTACAGGAAGTTGGCTTGAAACCCTGTATATACAGTATACAGTACTGTACACTTTTTGTCCTCACCCTGTTACAATGCCAAAACACAAACCTGATGCAAGTGCTGGCAATACAGCAAAGAAAAGAAAAACCATCACCATGGAAGATAAAGTAGAAATAATAAAAATATCAGAGAGAGGTCAAACTCAATCACCCATTGGCAGAGCATTTGGTTACAGTCGGTCAACAATCCCAACAATGTTAAAAGATAAAGGTAAAATTATGAAGCATGTCAAGGCCATACCCCAATGCATGCTACGACAACCCAAAAAATTCAAAATCCAATTGTCACAGGGACAGAAAGTGAGGTGAAATCTTCTGAACAGGGGCACAGACAGCAAAACAAATATTACAGGGGATTAACCAATCCCTATGCTATCTAAAACGATTTATTTTTATTTTTTGCTGGAGGTACACTTAAACAATTTACCTGTTCCAACT
Organism: Nanorana parkeri; assembly: GCF_000935625.1. Lineage (NCBI taxonomy): Eukaryota > Metazoa > Chordata > Amphibia > Anura > Dicroglossidae > Nanorana > Nanorana parkeri. The sequence goes on along the minus strand of NW_017306771.1, from coordinate 1,161,603 downwards.
TACATACCAATTCAACTTAAGAACAAACCTACAGACCCTATCTTGTTCATAGCCCGGGGGACTGCCTGTATACAACATAATAAAGCTGTTAGAATATGTCAGAGTTGACACTGCTGCCCTTATATTCTTAACTGTAAGCCAGTGTAAGTCACTTGAACATCAGCACTGCTAGCATATTGATGGAACTATTATCCCACGAATTGTGAGAAAAAGATAGTCACAGCTAATCATATAAGCATACCATGAACCATGACCAATATAGCAAACATATTAAGGGTTTTTTTAGGGGTGACTGACTAAAAGTGTAATTTTATTGTCTATGCACACACACATACACATGCCTAAGGTTTGTACAATGACAAGAAGAGTTATCCACATACAAAGCCTACTGAAATTGAGATTTGGAGTTCAGTTATATACAGGTGGGTAATTATGTGGTGTATGTGTCCTGGATCAGAGATGAATACTTACCTCACTCATGACTATTTTTCAGTAGTTGCATATTTCTCTTACTCTTTGGTAAACTGCTTTTGTAAGTTCAGATGTAGATGGGTGAAAACAAAACTATTGTGCTTTATATGTTAAATCTGAATACTTTAATTTATTCATATATAAACTTCTGCTACTTGGTGTGAAATCTGACACATCTCTCCACCACCAGCCAAAGATCACACACCTTGGCTATCTGTCTGGAAAACTCTTACTACAAAATGATTATCAGTCATGGCCTAGTTGAAAGCTCAAATGCTTTGTATCCAAATTATTAACAAAATGAAAGTATAAACATAAACCTTGACACGCTTTGCACCGCTGTGCTTACCTATAAGGCCTTATGGGTTATGCCTCAGATCCTGCACCTTTAATAAGTCAGCAATGACAGTCCACATATTTTTGTCCTGACAAAAGTTCACAGCTTTGCTCCAGTATCATCGGAAGCAACCTACATTTAATATTTTTATGATTTTGAAAGAAACTTTTCATACCAGAATGAGTATCTTCTCTGTGGTGTGGCAAGTTGTAGGAAGCTCACAACATAGAGGAGTGGAAATATTCTCATGTGCTTTGGGCAGCAAAATCTGTAAATAGAGCTCTGTGGCAGAACTATAAAATAACCTGTACTTATTTATAGATGTATACATGTAAAATTCAGTTTATTGTCCTATTTACTTGTTTACATGTTGCTGTTGTTTTTGCCTTGTTAAAGTGTTCATGTCAAATGAAGCATGTGTTATATTTGTCTCTATGGTCTTCAGTAAGTGATGTTATGAAATCAGCATCACATCATTCAGATTACAGTATTCAAGAGGGTCACAGTGTCACTTTATATTGTATTTAGTATTCTGATGCTTTGAGATTTCAGTTCTTCTCCAGCACCTGTGGGGACCTGAAGTTCATTCTTGCATGCAGAACAAGTGTTCCTTGTACAGTAATACTTTTTTGTCTTTGCAATTTTTAAAGCTCAACCTCAGGGAAATAGCTAAATGCACAGTTGTAATGCATAAATGTGAACTGTTTGACCTACCATAAAATTTATAAGCATAAGTGCACTGTGAATGTCAATAAATAATTTCTGGGGAACGTATTGTGTCACTTGCACAACTAATCAATTCATCAACAATCAAGATCATTTCTCAGATAGAACAGTCAGCTCATAGACACAGATCAGGCCATCATAAATTCTGTTTAGTATCTTAGAATCGGTAAGCCTATTGTTAAAGAGTCAATAAACATACGTTGTTCTGAATTTTTATAAATGACTAATTAGCTACTAATGTATCCACTAGTAGGATCTGGTAGGTCAGATTACTGCTAAGCAGAGACTTTAATTAAGTGTGTGTTAAAATTGCTAGGCCATGAAGAGCCTCAAACTGTCCTGATGCATGTCTTAAATTGCTTATGGGAATCCACATGTTTGTCTGGGTACTTCTCACTGCAGAATCAAAAGTTACACATAATTGATGAATCCTGATATGGTTAAATTGTGTTAATAATCATCATCACATTCACTAAGCTAAGGAAAAATTCCCTTGCAAAGTGAAAACACCCTTGCAAACGGAACAGCCTATTTGTCCTTAGTAAACAACCCTAGCGACTTTGATACATCAGAAACGACTTGGACTCTATTGGAACCCAAAGACCAGGAAAACATTTCTAAGGATATTTTGCTCTTACTCGTTTTGTTGTTTCTTTTTGCTGTTGCTAGACTCTGTATTTACAATATCTTTACCAAGAATCTTTTCAGGTATTTGTTTTCCTTTTATCCTTTTATTTAAAAACAATAAACAAATAGTTATGCTTTATCTATAATAATCTAAATCATAATTTAAAGAATTCTTGCTTCTTTGAAGAACACTGCCATATTTGTATCTGTTTTATCATCATGTGTAAGCAGGTGCCATAGACCTGTCTTAAAGTCTGAAAGTATTAGACCCTGTGAGTGATGCATACTTCTGTTAAAATATATTGTTTGTGTATGTAAAGGGTTAACTGCAGAGTTAACAAACCCCAGTGATGGTCATTCTCAGTTTGCCTGCCTTAGATTGTTGTCCCACAAGCTGGAAAATACTGTGAAGGGTGAGGCTGAGATTGTCACAGACAGTACTGTAAATAATGAAGCCCTGGTTAAGTTAGAGTGCTGCCCTCCCTCCTGTTGTTCAACGTCTTACAGGAGCATCAATCAAACATTCACAGGCTATTTTTGAATTAAATACCTATAATTTTAAAGGAACATGGGACTGTTTATACTATGCAAAAATAGCCAGATGTTAATGAATGTTCTCTTTCAAACTTTTCCCTCATTTTTCCTGAGATTTAAAGTTTCAAAGTACAATTATAAGAATAAACTTTTATAACTAGTCCTATAAATTGTTTTATGTCACCATTCACCATTTACCTATTAATTGTTTTGATTTGTTAACTTTGCCTTCACATAGTATAGTCAGAAAGTCATCAAGGATAGCTGGAATCATCCATGCTGAAGGATTTTGTGTCATGTAGGTTATAATCAGGTTTAATTTGTACAATTATTAATAAAACTTACAGCCAGACTGTTAAAGTCTACTAATGCCATTTTTTTTATCCATGATTTGATAAGAAATAACTATTATGTATTTATTTAAATTAAACTAAAATAATTAAGGAAACAGAAACACTATTTACATTTGAACAGCAAACAATGTCAATTTTCTGTGTTAAAAAAAAAATGAAAACAAAACAGAGCATACGTTTTACTATACATAAGTGATCACTTTATACCATCTCTTATGATAACAGATTAAGTATTGAATAGTTTTAAATAACAGATGAAGTGGGGAATAAGCAATGAATGCCAATGCCGTCTGTGTATTGTATCTTTTCAGCTTAGCGTAAGTGCCCTCCAGTGCCTCATCCTCAGGCATGCTTAAATCAAAGCCTATAATGCAAAACCATTATAATTAGTGGAGTGGAATGAGTAACAGCAATGGGAAGTTTGTGACTTAATTAAAACACAAGGATACAAGTATATTGGGAAGTAAATAATTTTGTCTAGAGTGATTGGGGTACATCTAATCTAGATTACACTCCCGTGCATTGCATTGGGGCACTGTGCATCATGATGATTCAAAAATAATTGCCTTCATCATTTTCATTTATCCTTTTAACAGCTTTAGCTTAGTGCATTTTCAACATTAATATTAGAAAAAAAGACTAAAGTAATATACTGTGCATGAATATTCATAAATACTGTAAAATGCTGCACATTTAGTCCCACTAGCCAGCCAAACAAATATCTATTTTATTGTGTACATATGTTGGACAATAAAATAATGAACTGCTGTCTAGAAAATAATTGCAGAGCTATTAATGTAATTATATGAAAAAACAGCATTGTAACATACTTACCCAAATCCCCCACCCCCGGGAGTACAGCACCACCTACTCCCCCAGTGTCACTGCACTCCTCCTTTCTAAGCTGTCTGTCAGCTTAAGCCGGAAAGCTTGAAATGCTCAACGTCATAGTAATAAAGCTAACGCTGATCATTTCCACTGCCTCAGCAACACCACTCTCCATCCTGGAAAAAAGCAAATATACTTACCATCCTGGAAATACATATATTATGAGTACTCACCTACCCCCTTGCCATCTTGGATTCTGAAATAAAATTCACCCTTCATGTGCTGGATTCTCAGTCACTTAAAGCCACAGGTTTCCCCTCTGTACACTCTGCATAAGCTTCATACACTTGATCAACTGCAAGGCCATCCTAGTGCTCACTGTATGGACTCACAGGAAAGCTAGTCCTCTGTCTTTCACTTACACCACTGAAACAATGAAACAATGGACGCAGCTAACCGCAAGTATACACAATTACTTACATTAACTTGCAGACTTCCTTTACTAATCCCTACTGGGGTTAAATGTTACTTCATATGCCAACTGGAGGTTGCACTGTAACTGTCAAGTGACATCATGCTGGTGGTTTATTGGATGTAGCTCAAAAGCACTCATTATCTCCCATCTTTTGGACGGGACTCATTCTGTTATTATTCCGCGAAGCCTGTATGAAGTATTACAGTCTACCAGCTCACTTGAACTCCTCCTAACATAGGACTGTTCCAATACACCCTTCTTATCTGATAGTATCGGGGTCACCTCCTAATCCTTCTCCTGCAAGTAGCCACAGCAGCAGCTCTGTCCACAGTTGAGATCTGTTCAAGATAAATATTCCAGTTGTGTTACAAGCATAAGCTAGCACGAAATCTATTAGATGCAATACATGTGTTTTTTTTTACAATCATTTGCCCTTTTATTAGCTTTAGGGTACATGTGGATAGTTTGAGAGGCCACCCAAGCTCCACCTGCTTGAGGCTGTGCTCAGCTATTTTGCCAAGTACAGTGCAAACCTCATCTCATTGGGAATTCTATTCTTTTAATAGACCTTGGCAAAGCATATATAGTGTAGGACTGTTGCTTATGGGGTTTATTGAACCCAATTAGCAGTAGGTGAGGTAGCTGCACTGTCTATGCTGTTGAAAACTGTACAGGCTCATAAATGACTAGCTACACATACCTTGTGAACTTTTTTACTGTACTAAATCAGCCTTATTCAGTGAAAGTGAGATGTGGCACTATAAAGAAATCCTGAGCCTGACTTGCTTTACTGTATTGTAAATTGTGGTGAAGGAGGAGCTCTGTTGTTTCAAGTTCCTTTACATATGATTGGATATTCGTTTTTCCAAAATCTGTTTTTTTTAATGGGCATGCATAGCCAAAATCTGTATTATTTAATTTTGAAAAGAGTGGGTTGAAATGCTTTGGCAAGTAAAAGAGCTCCAATATGTATATCTCAATTGTATATTTTGCTGTTTGCCTGGAGTTCAGCTTTAAAATGAACTCAGTGTTTGGCATAATAAGTATAGTCTTATAAAATAATCATTTTAAACTTTTGATAATATGGAGGAAAAATGCCCTTTGAAGAACATCCAGCCAATATTGCTGTAAATATAAATCTTCAGTTTTTCTAATGTGCAATACATCCTCTAAGTTGTCACAGTTTGGGAACAAAGAGGTCTATGGAATTACAGTGTAAATGTTCTGTATAAGAAACTGGCTGACAACAAAAAAACATTATCCTGTGGTTACCCAGCATGTGGCCAGTAATGCTATTTCTGATGTCAAGATTTCAAATGAATACTTGATAGTACCCCCTTAAATCCAGACTGAGACACATATTAATAAAGGAATTTGCCAACCGTGCAGCTTGATTTAAAGAGCTGTGACCTTCTCGCTCTCAAGAAGAAAAATCCCATTCGCTCTGCTGCATCTTTGCTTTTCACTACTTTTTACTGTCTCCTGAAACATTAGAGATCCCATTCTCATTTGGGGAAATGCCAAAAGCTGGCAAAGCATTCTTTATGATGCTGGGACACAAGGGGTGAGTGAACACCTTTGGCAGTTTAAACTTCACTTATGTTTTGATGTCTGAATGATACATCTTAGTAAGTCATGGGAAAACTGTGAAAAATGATTTTCTGCACCATGTCTTTTGGCTTTAAAACGGAATCACACTCATACACAACAACAATAACATTAGTGTGAGAACGGTATTTTCCACAGCTATTTCCAAGAAAACCTTATATAGACTTCTCCAAAGGCCTGAGGTCTTATTGTACTTTTTTCCATGCTCATTCTATTTGCATTGACAATATTTTTACTACTGTATATGGTCATCATAACATATTTTAGATTGTACGATATCATTGCAGTAATAATAATAGCAAATGCTCCAATAACAGGACTCAAATACTTGAAATGCTTACAAGAAAGGTCAGTTTGCTGCCTAATAAATATTTTTTGTAAAGAATATGACATCCTGGGACAGTAATGTGAATCTGAAATTTGCAGATAGACAGAAACATGTTTAACTATCTATAAATAGATAGATAGATAGATAGATAGATAGATAGATAGATAGATAGATAGATAGATAGATAGAAAACAATATAGATTTGATTACAGCATACTGCACTGCATCATTAATGACTACATGGATATATTCTGGATTGCCTGTAATGATAAACAAAGTTTACGCCATTTGGGCACAATGGGTACCACCAGATCTAGAGAGGTTATAATTACTCATTAAAATAATTTTGCTTTACCTCTTTATTGCTGTCCATGCCATCTCCTACAGTGGCATCACAGGAATGCAATGTTCAGGCCAAATGCATGTCCATCGCATGCACTCGGATGCTCCATGCATTCTAGTGCAGCCACCCCAGGGCTCAAGACGGTTAGGGGGCTACAACTTCCACTCTGTTGGGATGAACATTAGAAGGGGTACTGAGCGGATCACCCAGAAAGCAGCTACACCGATCACTCTTCTCAGCGTATATGCGCGCACAGTCGGCGTGTTTTTGCATGGCGTGTTCATGGCGTGTTTATGTGCTTAGTAAATCAACCCCATAGTCTCCAACAGCTGTCCATATACTAGCTTGGAGCAGGGAGAAGGGTGGAGCGGGGAGGAGGTGAGTATCTTGCCTTGCCTTTTTGTGTTTGTGGAGACACTTAGCAAGCACACAGAGGGTGTCTCCATAGGACCCTGCAAGGGAAATGAGCTAACCTAAAAGAGGATTTCAGGGCCAGTGCTCAGGGGACCAGCTGATTCTGAAGGAAGCTAACACTTTTAAATATCAAGAAGCAGAATCCATTGTAAGTGATCTAATCAGCATTTGAAATAGCTTAAAACTCTTTTGACTTTAATATAACATTAAGTTAGTTAATTAGTATCTTAATCTAAAGTAGAAAAAAACTGTGGGTATCCAGCCAGCATAGCCTGTGATCAAATGGTAAAGAGACTTTCAAATGGAGAGAGAAGGCCCTATAAGAGGAACATAGCCTAGTTTTAAGTTTTAGTCCATTCCATCTCAACTGCAAATCAGGACATGTACTGGGTGCAAGCTATAGTGTGCTCTCACTTCCCAAATGGTACTTCCAAGTATCCGCTGAATAAACCAGTGTCCAAAAAAAAACAATTTTGTGGTAGTGAAATTCAATACAAAGTTCAAGGTTCATCATATACACCACAAAAGATCTCTCTCATAGCAACCCCCACTTACGCGTTTTACCACCTGGGCTTAAGGCAAGAAAATGGTTTTGTTTCGGATCAATTTGGATTTTTATTTATTTTGTCTTTCGGATTTCGGATCAGAAATTCTATTTGGTTCATCATTCGGATTCATCCGAAGTTTTGTTTTGAAACGTTCCGAATTTTCATTTTGGAACAAAGTCACATGACCTTGCCTGTAATGCAACCCCCAACAGCTAAAAAAATCTGATTGGCCAGAGAACAGTCACATGTCTGATTTAGTTGCCCTTTGAACAAAATTTGGACGGATCCGCATTTCGTTAAACGGACGTTTGGATTAATTTGCATTCTGATGCATTCAAATTCTGAAATTCTGATACATCCAAATGTAACAACATTTGTATGATATCCATTCAGAACAAAAAAAATCATGTCTAACATTTATACAGCTAATCATCAGCTTTAGTAACTTATCATGTTATCCAATGCGGTTGCTGATAATCATAGCACAACAGACATTTGTAGCTGCATAGATAAGCAATGTAGTCAGTAACAGCAACAACTCTTTATCCAGTTACAGAATGCCATTGAAAATAAGCTGCTACAAATCTCTGCTACAAAATGCTAGTGTGACATAGTCCTTAGGGTTACAGAACCTTTTTTCAACTAATCTAAGACTGCATTCACACATATCGTTTGCGGTTCCAGCACGGTTTACCGCACGAAATACCGTGCTGGACGAAAACGCTAGTGTTTTTTAATCTATGCGGATGCCGCTTGTTTGCAGCTATTAAATAGCCGTGAACCTGCGCAATCTGCCGGATTATTGCACTTGCACTATTTTGGGGGCCCTGTAATGGTGTGAACGATACACATTGAAGTGCATTGTTTTTTGTGTTTAGAGTGGCTCCGCGTGTATCCGTACAGTCAAATATGCTCGGAGAGCCGCTCAGGTGTCAATGGAGCCTAAGCCTGTGATTTTTCAAAAAATTCCTCTTCAGCTTCAGTTTTATTTGTAACTTTTTCCATAAAAAATAAAATACAAAAAAATTGAAAGAAACAGTACACAAATAATGATCAAATACACAAAATAAAAGGAAAATTATAAGTATAAAAAAATGAAGTAACACTACTATGAATACACCACCCAAAAAATACATCCTCTAAATACTTTTTTCAACTAAGCAGCTCAGTGAGCAAAATTGAGGATTCCGCTTCTGTGATATTGTAAATCGTGAATTGGTAATTTTGCAGAGAAATAAATTTAGCTAAAATTACTCTACTCATGCCTAATAGACAATATTGTTTCACATAACTATATATTTTTTTACTTTAATTGTGGTTATATCATGTTGCTATTGAGATATGTGGAGAAAATATATTAAAGAACTGCACAAACCAGACTATATCAGCTCATAGGTATAGAGGTATATAATTCGTAGTATAGTTTTAAAGCTGAACCATGAGATTATTTAACTAAAATGAAGTTTATTCTTTTTTCCCTGCAAGTACATTTAAATGCCCATCACATCACGCAAAGTGCTTGTGATTCTGCCTTAGTCTTTTTTGATATCCGTTAATTTCTCCATGCTGAGGCGAATTTGTCACACACCCACAGGTCTGTTTGATTTCATTAAACAGAATATTTAAGCATAAAAATTGTTTAATCGTCTTGTGCCATTAGAAGATGAATTTCATTTTGCATACATTAGCATATTTCATCAAAATTAAAGCTGCTACTATGTAAATGAGGCACAGGTTGTGGCTGAGGTGTTTATTGTTTTAGCTGCAGGCTCCTTCACTTGAAGAGATTTCAAGATGGTTGTAGGAAGATGAAGAGATTATTTTTCAATGAATCACTTAAGAAATCACAAACATTTTCTTTTCAGTTTAATAGCCTAACATGATCAAATACTAATTTTTGTTTCTAACACATCTGAATTTCAAATAGAATAAACCACTTTTTATAAGCAAATGAACAAACAGCTTTTAGAATGACATTGATACATAGCTTGACCTTCTAGTAGAATTTTTATCATTAAATTGTTGCAACTCCCTAAAAACTGATATCAAGATGAATACCCAATGAGCAACTTACAACCCCTCTTTTAGGGATGTGGAATTTGTATTTATTCTCATGTTCCAAAAGACCTGGGGTATCCATGGAAGCTGTAAATAGGGAATATGATCAAAATATAGGTTTTGTTTCAGAGGACATTGTTTTATAAAGTCTGAACGTAATCATAAGCACTATAGCCGCTAAAAGATATGCTACATTCATTGCAACCACACAATACGCTTCCTCACCATGCCAAAAACAAGAGTTCCACATGTTAAATTCTAAAGCACACACACATTTCAGGAAATACAAGTTAATTTATATAAATATTCTGTAAACGCTGATTTATATATGGAATATAGATAATACATGTTCTACCTAGTTAGGTATAGAGGTGAGTGGACAATTTTGCCAAATTTAATTTTACAGATGACATTACCTAAATCTTTGTCTTCACCAAAATGTAATCAAAGCTGGTCACAAATTTCACCATTTTGACTGTTTAGGTGGAATTTGCTTGCCATAAAACCCAATATAATAATAAAAATAAAGACAACTCCAACAAAAACCCTAAAGCTTACTTTAATTTAGAGTTGAACTGCTACCGTTTTTTTAATATCGAGTACGAGTACCAATATTTATGTTTCGTACTCGCCAGTACCAAGTCCCGATACCGGTACTTCCAGTAGCATAGAGCTGGCTTCCCGGGCAATCAGGAAGCCGGGTAGCGTGTCATTACCTGCTGTCTGGCTTCTTGAAATGTAAATATTGGTACTCGATACCGAAAAACCAGTGTTGGTGCATCCCTAGGTTAAAGTAAGCTTTAGGCCCCATTCACACTGAGCGTCACTTACCTTGAGCGGATTCCCGCGCGGTCGGGATAGCGCCACTGTTCGGGCGACTTTCTGGCGATGATCGCGTGACCTTCACCGTCGGGCTGCATGAAAAAAATAGAAAAATCACACGACATCCACGGGAAAAAGGGTCCTGCACAAGCAACGCGCGACAGCAACGAGCGACAAGCGACATGGAGCTGTAGAATAGAACAGCCCCATTGAAAATCATTGGTCGAGCGACTTCTCACGATATCACGAGGCAAATATGCACGATATTGCGGCAGAAATCGCACGATTAAATGCTCAGTGTGAATGGGCACTTAGGGTTTTGTGTTGCCACTGACATGGTGATAAATGGCTTGGTTGATAAACAAATCAATTTATCAGTAGCTTTGTGCTGCTAACGAATGACTTTGTTTAAAAACAAAGCCATGTGATCATTATGTCAGTGTTGATATTAACATGGTGATAAATTTATCAGCCACACATTTTGACTATAAAAAAAGCAAAAAAACTACAAACCTAAATTAAATGCATTGAACACATCATAGCTAAAATTAAACACTTCCTTCAAAACTATTTTCTAGCATGTGCAGCCTTTTAAAAGCCCCTATAATATAACACCTAACAATTTTTCCTTTGCCTAAAAGTCACTCTTTGTCTTTATACTGAGTTTTTAAAACAAATCTCTTCAGAAAAGGGCTATAACCTTGGCTCACAATATCCTTTTCCATCACCTGCCATTTCCCAGTTCATGCTATACCTATATACATTACATCTACTACACAACTACCTCCCAAATCTCCCTTATTTTTTGCATCTATCCCATCTCTTTACATACACTATTATACCCTGTTCCTCTCACTTATCCTAAAGTGCAGCTGGGCTCACACTATGAAAAGAAAAGAAAGCACCACAAGCTAGCACAATAAGTAATGTAAAAAGTATGAAACTGCTAAGTTGCACTTGCACTGATAAAAAAAGTAGCTATCCCCTAGGGAACAATGTATCCAGGGCTGGCAGCAACACTGTCTTCCTCTAAGACTGTGAATGCGCACTTAGGGTTTTGTGTTGCCACTGACATGGTGATAAATCGCTTGGTTGATAAACAAATCAATTTATCAGTAGCTTTGTGCTGCTAACGAATGACTTTGTTTAAAAACAAAGCCATGTGATCATTATGTCAGTGTTGATATTAACATGGTGATAAATTTATCAGCCACACATTTTGACTATAAAAAAAGCAAAAAAACTACAAACCTAAATTAAATGCATTGAACACATCATAGCTAAAATTAAACACTTCCTTCAAAACTATTTTCTAGCATGTGCAGCCTTTTAAAAGCCCCTATAATATAACACCTAACAATTTTTCCTTTGCCTAAAAGTCACTCTTTGTCTTTATACTGAGTTTTTAAAACAAATCTCTTCAGAAAAGGGCTATAACCTTGGCTCACAATATCCTTTTCCATCACCTGCCATTTCCCAGTTCATGCTATACCTATATACATTACATCTACTACACAACTACCTCCCAAATCTCCCTTATTTTTTGCATCTATCCCATCTCTTTACATACACTATTATACCCTGTTCCTCTCACTTATCCTAAAGTGCAGCTGGGCTCACACTATGAAAAGAAAAGAAAGCACCACAAGCTAGCACAATAAGTAATGTAAAAAGTATGAAACTGCTAAGTTGCACTCACTGATAAAAAAGTAGCTATCCCCTAGGAAACAATGTATCCAGGGCTGGCAGCAACACTGTCTTCCTCTAAGACTGTGACAAACCTGTTCTGGAGGGACTCTAGCCTTAGAGGAAGCCAGTGTTGCTGTTGGCCCTGGATACATTGGGGTCTATTAACTAAGCTGACTGACCTAAAGCGAAGTGAGCCGAACGCTGTTTGGCTATTCACTTCAGGCTGGTAGGCTAATTTCAGCCGTATATCGGCTGAAATCAGCCGTACATCGGCCAACCCGAAGTGTCGGCCATGCGAAGTGTCAGAGTGTTGGCCATGCGAACATGCTGAGCGGCATTCGGCTCGGCTGTTCTGCTCGGTCTCTCTGTGGGACCGAGCAGAACAGAAAAATAGTTTAAAAAGTACAAAAATAAAAATAGAAAACGATTGTGCGGCACTAGCAATGACAGCTAGCTCTGCCCAACAGTTTTCTATTGGCCGGCGGTTCTGCTGCCGTCAAAAAAAAAATATTGTTTTTGGCCATAGGAATGCATTGCTAGATTCCTTTTGGCTATTTCAATTTGCAATAGCCAATAGCAAACTAGCTATTGTACCCGCCTTCTGCTGCTGTCAATCAGTAGTGGGGACCTGCTGGAGAACTGCAGCAGAGGGCGGGTGCAATGCTAGTTTGCTATTGGCTATTGCAAATTGAAGTAGCCAATAGGAATCTAGCAATGCATTCCTATGACCAACAATTTTATTTATTTTTTTTCTATTCTGACACGGCTCTGTGTCAGAATAAAAAAAAGAAAAAGAAAAAGCAGTGTTTCTCTCCTTGGTGGCCGGGACACTCCCGGAGCGCCCAGGAGAGTTAGGCTGTCTGAAGATCAGTGTCCCCGGTTACGGGGTAACCAGGGACGCTGATCTCTCTGCAAGTGACCGGAGCCAGCTGTAAGATCACGGCTGGCTCCTTAGTATTAAACGCTCAAACTTTTTTAAATTATGAATCCAGATCAAACAAATATACATTACCCAGCAAAGTATTTCTGAAAAGTTTTGACCAAGCACTTACAGTCATCATACTTCTTAACAGCTGGTTACAAGTCTATCAGCTCAGCTTCCCTGAACTGCCTGTCCAATACAAGATTACAAGAGACAGCACCATCTCCAGCAGCTGTTCATTTAATAGCTTGTCGAAGGTTGGATGGAGGATAGGAGGCCAGGGGGAGGGGAGTAACTTAATTAGCTCTGTCTGTGTGTTTGTAGAGACACAAACAGCTTACTAGCACACACAAAGGTGGCTCCATGGAACATAGACCACCCAAAAAAACAGGATGTCAGGACCAGAGCTCAGGGGGACCAGCTGAATCTGCAGGAAACTACAACTTTTCCACATCAAGAAGAACCATCCATTGTAAGAGATTTAGAGAGAATTAGCATTTGGAATAGCTTAAAACCCTTTTGACTTTAATATCCTTTTAACATAAAATGTAAAAGCCAGGCTTTTAATCTTTAACCCATCATCACTCACATCCCCTCCTAACATTACAAAAAATTGAGAAGCACATACAAAAAGTAAACCTTAATAAGTCAAGAAACGCTAACCCAAGTAAAAAAAATTTAAACTGCAGGAAGCATTTTGTAAATAATTTAAATGGTAACGTTACAAATATAAAATAGGTGTTATCCCAATTTGGCTGCAAAAGTGGAAATATGCTTTAAGGAAGGAGCAATGGATTGCCCCCAGCCATTCTTAAATGTCTCTTTCACTGAAACTGTGCACATAAGCCATTATGTTATTGCCCCAACAAGAGGAAGTTATAATAAGCCTTGTAAATGCTCTAAAAAGTGTTGAGAAAATACTGATTTTCTGTGGGTCTCTGAACACTATTATTCAGTACACTGTAACCAGCTAAGCTAATCCAATGTACCATCCATGTCACTAAAAATAATACTTTTATGCAAATTGGGGCTACAATGTTGTAATTTATTGGTGGTTAAGTAAGTTTGGTTAGTTCTATTGATACCTTCCTGTATTGAAATTGTATTGTTTCCCTCAGTTTTGTAAAGCACTGCAAAAACTGTTGGCGCTATGTAAATCCTGTATAATAATAATATGCAATTCTGGTGAAAATATAAAATGCAGTCCTACAAAATGGTAAAGAATAAGATTATCAGGAACCAAAAATGTGTTCTGAAAGACATCTGAAACACATAGTGTAACTTTATTTTTTCACATCTGTGAAACATAATAAAAGTCAGGCAATCAAAGTTAATACTAAGTTCTGAAATGGACACAGAAAATATTACAAGGCTTTTATTATCCCGCTGTTCAGACAGGAGATATGGGTGCTAAGGGACTAATACCACCTCATTCTTATCTAATAAGCTATATTAGGTAGATTGTTTTTCAATTTTATTAGCACTAAATAGTAAATCGAACTTGGTGCTGCTTTTTTCATCTTGATTTGTTACTCATACCTTTTAAATGTATCCGTATGTGATTCATAACATTTTTGAAATTTTAAAATCAGAACAAAATGTACAATATTTGTCTTGAATATGCTATTGACAAATAGAAAAACACCTTAAAAATTAGCTTTTGTTTTTGCTCTTTTACATTTTTTTACATCCAAAGTGTTTTTATTTTAACCCTGCAAACTCAACTGCTACCCTCTTGTTTTAATAAGGAATATTCTTTATTTCTAGTTAGCTACTGGTTTAAAAAGAACTAAGATTTAAATATTTAAAATAAAATGTTTAAAAATTAGGCTTTAATAAACTATTTATATATCCTTCTATTTGGCATTTTCCCATATGCAATATGTTAATTTACCACTATATTCTAGCCCTGAGCTCACAGTGCCTTAAAACATTATGGGGTCTATTCACTAAGCTGCCATGGAAACCGAGTGAACAACCGACCCGAAGTGAAGTGAGCCTTCGGCTATTCACTTCCGGTTTGTATGGCTGATTTCAGCCGTATATCGGCTGAAATCACCCGTGCATCAGGTGGCTTCGTGTGGCTTCTGGTCGGCCGAACATGCTCAGCATGTTCGTCGTCCCGAAATGCAGAAGGAAGTTCGACTCAGCCAATCCAACATTTGGATCGGCTAAGCCGAACCTCCGGCAGGCTACTCGCTGCTGTTCGGTCTATTATCATAGATGCCGAACAGCAGTGAGTAAATAGCCGAATGCCGTTGAGCGGCATTCGGCTTGGCTGTTCTGCTCGGTCCCTCTGTGGCACTGAGCAGAATAGCAAAATAGTTAAAAAAGTAGGAAAAAAACAATCGAAAATGAGTGGACGGTTCTGCTGCCGTCAAAAAAAAATTCACCATAGGCATGCATAGCTAGATTCATATTGGCTATTTCAATTTGCAATAGCCAATAGCAAACTAGCGATTGCACCCACTCTGCTGCTGTCAATCACTAGAGGGGACCTGATGGAGAACTGCAGGTGCCCTCTGCTGATTGACAGCAGCAGTGGGTGCAATAGCTAGCTTGCTATTGGCTATTGCAAATTAAAATAGCCAATAAGAATCTAGCTATGCATTCCTATGGTGAATTTTTTTTTAAATTCTTACTGCAGCCAAATGCTCCATGTCAGAATAAAAAAAAATTAAAAAAACAACAGGGAAAGGTTTACTCTACTCGATCGAGCAGAGTAAACCTTTCTGGGAGAAAGTGTTTCTCTCCCGGGCGGCCGGAAGCCGCTATCTAATAGCGGGAGACTCTCGGAGCGCCGGGGAGAGTTGGGCTGTCTGGAGATCAGTGTCCCTGGTTACCTGGTAACCAGGGACGCTGTTCTCTCTGCAAGTGGCCGGAGCCAGCCGTAAGATCACGGCCTGCTCCGCCCAGCTGTCAGAAGCAGGCTGTTGGGCGGCCAATGGCCGGCCCCTCGGCCGGCTTCGGCTTTCACCTTGGCTCAGTCAAGCTGAGGCATATGCCTTCGGCTCGACTGAGCCACCCGGCCCACTTCGGGAGCTGTACGGGCTATAGTGAATAGCACGTACAGCAGCCCTTCGGTTCTACTGAACCGAAGGTGTCCTGGGGCAGAAGCTAGCTGAAGGATCAGCCGAAGCTACGGCTAGATCCTTCGGCTGCTTCGTGAATAGACCCCTATCTCTTTTTGAGGAAGCATATTCTTACATAAGTTTTTTTTTATTAATATCAATATTAAAATCTAGCCAATGCTTTTGTTTAGTGGGAATAGGTTCTTTACTACATGTGCCTTTCTTACCGAGTGACTTCCGTTCACCCTCATTTTTTGTCCTGGTGTCACAGACTAAGTGAATGTCAGTGGTGCAACAATAGCCATAGCAGCCCATGCAGCTGCTATGGGGCCTGAGGTAGAAGAGGAGCCCCGTTAGTTAGGATGTTACACTGCAAAGTTTCTAGAATAGATGGGCTAAACTCAAGCCTTGGAATCCCTGATAGTGACAGATCCCCATCTGTCCAGTAAGAATCATTGGCTTATGTGTCTTAGTAGTAGAGATCTATTACCCTCTAAACTTCTGCTACAGACCAAAATTAACCTTGCATGCCTAAATAAATTCCTCCAGCTAAATCCTCAAAGCACTGTTGAAATTTGTAGTTCTACAAAAAAAGGTTTACATGAGTTTGCATTAGGGTTATAGAGTAATAGAGTGAAATCATTAATTATTTTTTCATAATATAAAATGTCATTATAGTTATTATTGTTGGCACTACAACTCTAACTTTTATTTAAAGCACGGGTGTCTGACAATGCTGACAGTTCTGTCCTTGATTTAGGCATATTTTATGTTAAGATCAATTAAACCTATTGTCACAGTTGACACTGCCAGCTGCCATAGAGAGAATATGCCAGAGGGCCCCAACAAATGTTTGCTATGGGGCCCCATGCTTCATGGTTGTGCCCCTGGTGAGGGTAAATATCTCCAAGTCACAGACAACAATAAATACCTGTCAAATGGTCAAGACCTTCTCTAGTCTAATAAAAAGAAAAAGAAAGATTTTAGCTGGAGCTGGGTTTTTAAAGTGTTAAATAATAAAAGAACTGATACCTATAAAAGGTATATTGTATAGTTTAACCAATTTGGCTCTCACACCTGTACACTTTCTATGGACCAAAGCAATTTTTACATTTCTGCTAATCGGTCCATTTATTCAGCAATAACTTTGGCATTACTTAACAAAAGAAAGTTACATAGTATTTGAGGTTGAATAAAGACATATGTCCATCAAGTCCAACCTATTGTGTGTGTGTGTGTATAGGTCCTTGATTTATCTCGTTCTTAGGAGTACCTGTACCCCTGTATATTACCATCTCTCAGGAAATCGTCCAAAAGCTTCTTGAACGATTCCACACTATTAGCACAAATCACTGCTTGTGGCAACGAGTTCCAGACGCTAACCGCTCGAACTGAGAAGAACCCCATTCACCCCCTGTGTTTGAATTTTTTTTCTACAAGTTTTAGGTGGTGGCCTCTACTCTTCGTTATGGAATTAATCTTAAAAAGTTTGTTGCTAATGTCACTATGACTATAGAACATTTTGTACATGAAAATCATGTCCCCCCTTAATCTCCTTACTTCCAGCGTGAACATATTTAAATTTAGTAGCCTTGTCTCATAGCTCTTGTCCTCCATCCCTTTGATGAGTTTGGTTGCCCTCCGCTGGACTCCCTTCAGCTCAAGGACATCCCTTCTGTGCACCGGTGCCCAAAACTGCACCGCATACTCCAGGTGAGGCCGAAACAGTGATGTGTAAAGTGGCAAACTTATAGACTTATCCCTGCAAAACATTCCCTTCTTGATGCAGGACAGGATTCTGCTTGCTTTGCTTACAGCAACCTGGCACTGCAATCTATTATTCAGTTTATGGTCTACAATGACCCCCAAATCTTTCTACATTTCAGACTTCCCTAGCGGCATACCCATAATTTTATAACCCATTTGCTTATTTTTTATCCCAAATCCCATAACTTTGCATTTATCGACATTGAACCTCATCTGCCACATAGTTGCCCACCCCCTATTTTATCCAGGTCCTCCTGCAATGCTACACTATCTTGGTCCGTTTCTATTAGCCTCCCAATCTTGGTATCATCACCAAACACTGAGATATGGCTGTTTACTCCGCCCCCAATGTCGTTAATAAACAGGTTGAATAGCATGGGTCCCAGCACATTTTTAGGAGAAACAATGATTTTCTTTGATGATATTGTCTTGCAAAAATAGACATGATATTGAGAGTTATAAAGTAAGATTGTTACATTTGTATCAACTCTATTTCATTCTTCTGCAGTTTAAGGGATGAGCTTTGATTTGCATATGATGTCAGTTAAAGCAACCTAAAGAAAAAATAGTCAGCACTCCTTAAAAAATAAGTCTCACCTTGCATTATTTTTCACAGCTCAGTCACCAAACGTCCACAGTATAACTGACATGCATGCTTCTGTGTGCAGCAGAAGATGAGATCCAGATGGTGGCAAACAGAGTCAGAAAATCAACAAGTTATATCTTTAATTAGTGAAGCTGTCAGAGAGACTCTACAGGTTTTTGCAAAGTATGCCACCAAGCAGTCACTCTCACATCAATATCTAAAGCACTTAAAGTGTGGACTGATGGCCTTGAATCATCAGTCTTAGCAGAAGCTTCTATGGAGGATTTACTGGATGGTCTGCAGGATGAAAGGCTTATCTCCCATTTTATTGGAGAAGCTGCCATAGATGTGGTGCATTCTTTTGCCGAAACAATATTCTAAACAGTAATGGCAAAGAGGGCTCTCTGGCTGAGGCCTTGTGTGGCTGAACCATTCTCAAGGCAGGGGTGGTGCAAAATTCCCTTTCAAGGATCTTTCCTGTTTGGTGACAAGCCATAGGGGGTGATCAGCAAAGTTACCAGTGGAAAATCTTCGATGATGCCTCAAGATCAAATGCTGATGAAGCAGAGGTTTAAGTTTAGAGGTCTAGGTGAAGAGAGGACTCAAGAAGCCAAATCCTACAAGCCTGGCAAATCATTTTGAAGAAACTGAGGGGGCAACAAGTATTCCTTTCCCAACCCCTCAAAATGTTTAGCTACTGCCTTTTGAAGGTGTGCCCATCCAGTCCGGTAAAGTGGGGGAAAGGCTAGCAGTCTCCAAACAGGTTTACACTAAAAACATCACAGAACCATTGATGGTTTCAATAATTTCTCATGGCCATGCATGAAAGTTTAATAAGACTGGTCATCGATCTAAAATGTATCAATTCCTACATCGTCAGAGAACACTTCAAGATTGAGTTGCTTCAAATGATAGCCTAGGTGGTGATGCCAGGGGACTGGTGGTTATTACCTTTTCTTCTCCATTGCTGGTATTCATTACCAATATGTGGTGTTACCCTTTGCCCTGTCCACCTTCCCAATACCTTCTTCCAGGTGTCCTATACATTGTGGCTCTACTACACACCAGAGGAGTAAAAATTTATCACTACCTCAATGATTTCCTCCTTTTTAGGTATTTCAGAAGAAATACTGTGCACCAGAGAGCTGACTATTAAAAAACTTACCAAGTTCGAATGGATTATACATTTCAACAAGAGCCACCTTGTGCCAATGCAGAATCTGATTTATTTGGGTGACTGTTTGAATACACAATTTTCTTGCCAGAAGAGAAAATCTTGGTGGTCAGGAACAGAGTTCATGTAGCTCTGGACACATCTCACCTAAAAGCTTTACAGTGCCTCATGACCATAGGTACCATGGTTTTAACCATCCCCATGAAAGTGACTCATTCCATGAAAGTAGGGTTATGGTGGTGGACTCTCTCATCCAATCTCTCAAAGTAACCACTAATAACACCTACTCCTTGGGTGACTCTTACAACGAATACCAGTCTGTCAGGATGGGGCGTGCAGTGCCTGGGGAGGTCAGAACAAGGCAGGTTAACATTTCCAGACAAGAGTATAGTCTCAAACATCCTCGAGTTGAGGGCCACATTTTGTGCTGTAAAGCTTTGCTCCTCTATTATCCAACAAAGCAGTCCTGCTAAGAATGGGCAATACCACTGCAGTTGTGATGTGAAGTGACTATGTGAATGAGAAGAAGAAATGCAAATTTGCTTCCGCCTCCATGAAGGAAAACACATAATGATCTTTGCACAAGCCAAGCTGCTAAACAACTCAGCAATTTGCCTTCCAGGGACCTTGAACACCCAGGCAGATTTCTTATCTTACCACACTTTAGGCAACAACGAGTGGTCCCTGACAAGAGAGGTCTTTCACCAACTCCAGGATACATAGGAGCCCATTGGAGGTGAATTTTGGAGCTTCATAGAACCACAAATTGACATGATAGATGCTTTAAACACTTGCTGCCCACAGCAATTTCTTACATTTGCACACACATGATAAAATCTGAATTTTTGACTAGAAAACAGCTTCAGACCCCCAAACAATTATATATTTTCTGAAAGCAGAGGCCCTGTAGAATATCAAAATGCTAGTTGCAATTTTTTATGTCACACGGTATTTGCACAAATGTTTATCAAACAAGCCTTCCATACACTGCACGATTCTCGTACGATCGCAGGATTTCCCGCGATTCTCGTACGAGAATCGTGCAGTGTATGGGCACCTTAAAACCACAACCATACATTCCAGAGATGAGGCACAGTGGCTTTAGATTTTGTAAGCTTGATTGGGCTGCAGTGTTAGAGGGAGAGATGAGGCAATTTTTATCAAGAAATAAAACTTAGAGTGCATGTTTTTAGCAGCAGTGACAGTTTATGGTAATGCTGTGGGGTATACTAATGTTTTCTCAGTCATATTTCAAGATGTAATTGTTAGCATCAGCTGCAAGGGTTTGGTACTCATTGCTGATCCAGGATTGAAATTGTAGTATAAAAGTGAGCCAGTCAACTATGTTAGGGGACAGGTGGATTATTTTCTCTGTGACCAAAATGCCCATTGCACCGAATGCTCTCACTGACAACAGGTTGGTGCTGTTGTTATGCAAGACCTTTCCTGGCACAAGATGGTGCAGGGTCAGCCACACCTTGATCCACCACTAAACAGCTGACAGAATCTCTGGACCATTATGATTCCTCTCACCCAGGCATACAAACTGCAAAATGTGTGACAGTGTTTTGCCTTGGCCGTTCGGTAGTCTCTTAGTTGTATAGGGGGGACAGATAAGGCCATTGAGGAGAGAGGGTAGAGGTGACGGATTTGTCACCATCACCAAGTTGCAGAATGTGGGGTAGCACCACCAGCACCAGAAATGGGCCTGTCCTGCATCCTTCCCAGTCGTCAGCATTTTTACTTGGTGCACCATAAAAAGAGATTTAACACCCTTGCCCATGCTTGCTGTATCATGTGTCTGTGGTCATGTGGACCCTGCTGCTGACCATATGGTTCAGTGACATAGAGGCATTAACTTCCACATGCTGGTGGAGGGCAGAGATAGCCAGCTGGGTGAAGAAATACAATCTGAACTGACACTGCAGTGCAGTAGACACCAGCTGGAACAGGAGCTTGGCATTTCCAGCTTAACAATTTTGCTACGGTGGCATTAAGATGCTGGGCATATGTGTGATTGGGAAAATATGTTTCCTTCCACTCCAGGAGATGGAGAAGAGACGCCTGCCTGGTCAAGAATGTTGTTGGAGATGCTTACGGTGAGGTTTAAGCCTACGCTTGGCCCTTCTCTATGTGGCCTGCACCAGTGGGGCCATCCAGTGGAATAAGATGATTGCTCCCTCCACTCCTCTGCAAGCTTCACCTGCCCCTCCATGGCTCCGAGCGCCAACAATCATCCCACGTTCAAAGGCTGTTAAATCGCATTGTTTACCCTGGCATCAACATGACTCCCACTGGTTTGCTGCTGCACTGCTCTGTCTGCCTAACTTTCTCTGTGTTGACTGGCTCTGTGGCCACACAGCTCATGGCTTTATTCTAACAGTTAATTGGCTGTGGCACTCTATTTAAGCATCACAAGCCCAGGGTGTTGGGCTTGCAATAGCTTCCTAGATCTGATACCCTTGTTGTGCCTTATGTTTGAACACTTTTGAGTTTCTGTATCACACTTGTCTGCTGCCTGGCCTAACCTTGGATTGTCTCTATCAGGCTTTGTCTATTGCCTGCCCTGGCCTCAGATTGTCTCAGGGTTATGCTAATCATTTGCCACATGCCCACACCACCACCAGCCTCAGACCAGTCCTACAGAGACTACCGAGCAATGCTTCAGCTCACATCTGATACACCAGAAGGATTCAGCTACTATTTCTTTTACCTGGTCACCAAGCCAGAAACTATGGCACTGTGTGCAAAGACCTGGGGCACGAACTGGTGGGCCTGCTTATCTTATAGGAATGGGGGCTGCTATAGGCAGAAGATATACCTGCTAGCTATAGTTTCTGACCTCTGGTACCAGCACAAGTGTTACAGCTAGCTGTCCCTATCTACTCCACATACAAAAGGCTGGTGGGAACACTGACTTTAATAAGGAGTTGGGTGGCACATCGGAAATTGCACATTATCAGCCATTATATGCCACTTGACCACAGTTCAAAGGCCAAGAATTGCATAATTAGTAACTAGTTGCTATGATGATGAACAATCTCATTAGTTTGCCATTTTTTCACACTGTCACCAGCTAGAGAAGAGTTTGAAACCCAATGCTCATCCCTAATTTTCATTTTCCACTTTTCAATTCCAAGTAAGAACTTAGAAACTTTCTTTTAGCTTGGACATTCCATCAGTAAATTAAAGTAGGAGGAATGGAGGGACCAAATCACAATAAAATTATTGTATGCATTATTGAGAGCTTATTAAATGTGTGTTCATCTACTGGTAGGCATTATATGCATGGGGATACCAATGGTGCACTTTTTGCACACCCATGAGCATTCCCATGATAGCTGATAACAGCATTATCAGATTGCTCTGCAATGTGACTCTGTGATTTTAATCCATTCCCCATGTGGACACTGCACCTGGTTCGTCGCATGGTCATCTAACATAAAAACGAAATGTACTTCCTCATCCAATATATGAGTGTGCAATCTCTAATGCACCAACATTTTTTTATTGATGCATATGTTGTAGAAGCTAATGTTTAGAATAGGTAATCTAGGTACCACACAAATGTCTCAGATGATCAAACAATATTTTTTCACACTTGAAACCTTTTCAAGATGGTGTTAACAAGAGGTTGTATACTGAATGATAACAATTTACTGGGAATTATGCAAACACTTGCTTTTGTTCGAATGTAAACATTTAAAGTATCATTTTTTAAACATCACCATGCATACCAGCATGACACAGTCTCAGGGGCAAGCACTCATGTTTCTTGTAAATGTTCTTGTAGTTTTGACAACATTAAAATGAAAAGGTTATTTCTGCTATAGACACTGCTCTATAGAATATTCCTTTTTCTCAGAAATTCCCTGTAATGTAAAAGGGCCTTATTATATTGATAAAACAGAATGGTGACTGCAAAAGTAGTGTAACCTGAGAGCATATACTCTGTCAGACAGGGTCAACAAAACCAGACTAAACAGTCTGACTGCAATGTAGAGAACTGGTGCTGTCTGAAAAATGATCCTCTGGACAGAAAAGTAAAAGAAAAGAAGAACATAGCAGACTAGAATTGAAGCCAGCAGTTAAATATAAAACATTACCTGGGATAAAAATTATCATTTGGATTATAAAGCTTCACTCTAACATAACATAGTTTGAGAATGTAACCTCAATGAGCAGATGTGTCAGTAGTTTTATTTACACTTATCTTTTTAAAGAGTTTGCATTTATTTGTAGTATACCTATGAAGTTGTGATCTTAGTTTCACTTGAAGTTACTGATAGCAACACAATTCTAAATAAATGTTATGTATCCATAGCATCATTCCTCTGTTATAGAGATGACATTCAGGTTTGCTGCTACCATGGGTTTGTGGCAAATCCTGTGTGTTGGCAGTTCAAGGACTCAATTGATGCTGGCTGCAGTTGTTTTTACATCCATAAAACTCTATTGAAAGCCCCCAAAACCAAACTGCCTATAAAAGCGATTTAAAAATAAAGCTGCTAAAAAAATATATATATATATTTATCTCGGCCAGACAAATGGCCAAACAAACTAGCCATATTTGACTAGTTCACCCAACCAAACTCCTGGATATTATTTGTAAACAAACATTCAGGGATCCTGGGTGATGTCATCGACCAAACATGGTAGATGAAAGTAGTCACTCGCACTCCATGATATTAAAGTCAATGCTGTATCAACCAAACATGGTCATAACTGCATCTGGTCAATGGCATCACCCAGGATCCCTGGCCAGTTTGTTGACATACAGCAGCATGAAAGTGATTGACTTTGTATATACCGCAGGGGACATTGTTTACTTTTTTTAAATAATGAACCTTATTACTAGACATGTAACTATGCAAAAAATGTGTTTTGTTTCGTATAGATTCAGATTTTAATTGCTTTTGTTTTTCGGATCCGAAATTGGATTTGTTTCATTATTCGGATTTCAATCCACCAAAGTTTAATTTCGGAAACAATGTGAATTTTGAATTTGAAAACAAATTTACATGACCTTGCCTGTAATACAACCCCCAACAGCCCCCAAAAAATATCTGATTGGCCAGAGAACAGTCACATTTCTGATTTAGTTTTATTTTGAAGGAAATTCGGACAGATCCAAGTTTCATTAAATGGACATTCGGATTTGTTTGCATTCTGATGCATTCAAATTCAGAAATTCAGGTGCATCTGAATGTCCATACAGCACTTGGGCTCTCTGGTTTTGAATCCTGGCCAGTTCACTATCTGTAAGGAGTTTGCATGTTCTCCCTGTGCTTGCATGGGTTTCCTCCCACACTCCAAGGACATGCTGATAGGTTAATTGGCTCCTGTCTAAATTGGCCCTTGTATGTATGCATGTGAGATAGGGACCTTAGATTGTAAGCTCCTTGAGGACAGGGACAGATGTGAATGTGCACTATGTAAAGCGCTGCATAAATTATAGGCACTATATAAATACTTGTAATAAATAAATGTCCAAGATTAACAAAATTTGTATGCATATCCATTCAGAATTAAACAACATTTACATGTCTACCTATCACAGTGTGGGTGTTTTTATTTAAATTTTAACTTTTTGGTTTTGGAAATAAGTAACAAGAGGTATTATGTACCCCATACTTGTACCCCTGGGCAAGGATTTTATCTGAGGCCCCCTATTATAAAGTGGGCTTGTAGATTCCAATCCCCTCCCCCTCAAACTCCCACATCATTTTTGGGGACAGAATGTGGGAATGCAGCTCCACCTGATGATATTAGCCTGCTGATGTGATGATCCCACAACCTGACAATGTGCACCCGTCGAACTTCAGCCACAAAATGACAGATCCCCTGTCAGTTGGTGTTTGAAAATTTTTGGTCAATATTGGTCAATGACAGCCAGGACTACTGGCTGGTTTAATGACATTTAGCAGCCACTGTAGATCTTTCATTTTGCGGCGGGAGTACGACGTGTGAACATGGTTGTACAGCAAGTCATCGTACCGACATGTCATAATCATTAGGCCGTGGGTCATTGTGGTGACTGGCCATTATTATTTATGAATCTCCTCATTGTTGGATGAGGGGACATTTATTTTAATTTTTTTAAATTAAGGGCTTTTTTTCAGTATATGGCTATTTTTATTTACTTTTTACATTTTTTGGAGGAAAGATTAGCAAAGGGTATTATGTACCTCAAGCTCATTCCCCTAGGGGGAGGGGATATCTGGGCATTCTCTTACTGAATTTCAGGAGGGGATTTCCTCCTTTTTTACTTCACCTCAGGAGCACAAGGTTATATTTCAAACTTATAAATTAGGAAAGAGTTGCATTGAATCAAGAGCGAATAGAGCAGTGCTACAAAGCAAAAAGAAAAAGCAATTTGATTGCAGTTTGGTATAACTAGGCCTCTTGCTTACAATGTCTTTATGTATCTAATGGTTATAGGCATGTGCTGCAGTCTGTGTTTTTCATTCAGAACAGGGCTCTGCTGTAAGCACGCCTATAACCGCCTGCATTGTATAATTTTTTACTCTCACTGGCACTGTAACTGACAAGCTCTTTTTCCTGCATAGCTAGATCAGTTCAAGTTCTAATTCCAGTGAAGACGCATTGGGGCGATGGAAGCATAGCTTTGCATGAGTGATGCTCTGAAATCTTCTTTGTATGGAGGGGCAGAGAAGCAAGAATCCATTCAATAAAGATCAGATTTTCTTTGAAAATACATTAATGGATGTTTTAATTAAATGCTTGAGAGATTTCTTAAAGCTGCTTGTGGTGTTATGGAACCAGCACATTTTTCAGGGATCCCCTCAGTGACAGTATTCTTGGGCAGCATGTTTTTGGCTGTGGAATTACATGTTTTTTCTTTTACTATTAGCTTCTCTTACAGACAATGGCAACACCTCAATCTACTTTTCTTTAATTTATATCTGTTTAAAAAGGCATTTTCTGGTATTTTAGCAGTAACACATATGTTTTTGTAAATCAATACTAGACTTGCTTTGACCAGCGAAAGTAGCAGATGCAACATATCTAAATGCAGAGTCAGAAGCCTCAGGGAGTTATCTTTCTAGAAAATAAAGCTACAGCCATCAGCTTGTGGTGCTCAAAATGTCACCAGTGTCCTCACAGCTTGATAGCACACATTGTGAGCCCTTTTTTTTTGCATAATTTTAATAGATCAAAGGGGGTAGGTGGATCAGTACTGAACGGGGTGGTCTGAGGGGGCCTGTGCAGAGGGGGTGCACTGCAGGGGGTC